>NW_026619557.1:0-7811 GCF_000801105.2 Raphanus sativus | reverse complement strand
GGCTAATCTGGAATCATCTGGATAGAAAGTGGTATATCTTCTTTCTCACAACTCCTATGAGATTTATTCAATTCCTGGTTATTCTCCACTGATTAGTGGTTCCAAATAAAGCTTCTTAGATCGTGTTTCATCCTGGATTGATAAGTGGTGCGACCTGGAGCAGCTTCAAACTCATGTTCTGGAAGCTAATCCATGTACCAGAAAGGAAATGGGTCATAGCAAGACCTAGTGGGCTTATTGGAGAGCTTATTGGCCTGATTCATGAAGTATTGGACCGAGAGAAGTCTATTGGCCTTGATGAGGCCTTTAAAGAGAAAGGAGTGACTATGGACCAGCTTGGACGACTAGTATGCAATGTGATCGACCAGGAAATGGATGGGAGGAAGCTGGATAGACAGGAAATGAAATGGGAGATCAGCTATGATCAGGAAATGCACTGTTCAAACCGACATGGACGAGAAATGAGTTGGAAATGGAAGATGAAGAACAAGAGCTGGAAAGGGAACATGATGAGGATCTTTATCATCCAAATGAGCATAAGGAGCAACTTGGTCGGACCTGGAACAAGATGGATCGAGCCCAAGCAAGAATTGTTCGAAAAAGGCCTTTATCGGCCCAAAAAGTGGAAAGACAAGCCAGCTTGGATTATGATTGGCCCAAGAAGATTAGGCACGTCCAAGATGGTTTATTTTAAGTTTATTTATTATTTTGTTAAGTTTAAACCAGCTAGGATTAAGTTTGGTGATTTATAAACCAACTAGCAATAGGATTAGGATATGGTTTTTACTAAACCGATTTGGTTTTGGTTTAGGGTTTTCTCTAGCTTAGGATTTCGTTTTGGCTTTCTTATTTATGTTAAACACGAGCCTCCATGTATCATTGACCATTGATTGAATAAACTGAAGCTTTGTTGGCTCAACAACCGTCTCCTTGGAGACTTTCTTATCATTGTTCTTAGTGAACAACTTTTATCACAATAAGAAGAGTGATCTTCTGTGATTCATCCAGACACCAAGCAGGGTGAACCTGTGTCTCAGGAGTAGCAAAACATCTTTAGAGCAGCTCATAGTTCTAAGGAGAAGACCACCTCCATCACCTTTCATCCACCCGCACCCCCTTCAAGTGATCCAGGGAGAGACAGCCATTCCAGGGCCGCACCATGTGGTATCAGAGCCACTTGGGGGTTTAGGGTTTGATGATTTCAACCTAGGAACACGAATTCCATCATCAGTCCAGCAATCTTCAATGTCTTCTCATAAGAAGCAAGGAGATAAGGCTAAACAAGCAACAAGGAAGAGAGTTGCAGCAAACCAGACCTTAATCTTTAGTGAACAGCAACTGGATGACCTAGCAGCTGAGATCTTCAATCAGAACATGAGAGAACGTGGCAGCAAGCAAAGGTGGGAGAGATCTGACCTAGAAAAGTCCAAGGAAACAAAGTTACTTGCTTTGGATCAGTTTGGACGCTGGTCTGTGGTTCCATCAGAGGCTAGAGATAAAATTCAGATAGTTCCTGAGCTATCAACAAACAAAGTCTGGAAAACAGGAAAACAAACTTCTAAGCCATGTTCACAAACGGCAGAGAGGAAATCAGAGAAGATGCCTGAGATTGAATCAGTACTAAACACTCCTTGTCAAGGAGAACATTCAATGATTCAACTATAGCAAGAGGAGCCCGTACCAGTAGCTTTGAGTGGTCATATTCTTGACCTAACCAAGGCTAAAGAAGAAGGAAACCTTGATGCGGCGCTTGTAGTTCATAAGAAGTCATCTGAGACTTTGATTGAACAAGGTGGATTCATTAGATTTGCTTCTGAATATTCACTGACTAGGCCTCTTGTTTGTGTTAGATTCAGTCTCATGGATCACTTAAGGCTTGTCAAGGATCTGCAAAACTTTGTCTTTGAACCAGGAGGAAATCTATGTGAGTTTAAGAGCAATACCAACATTCTGGTGCAAGGACCAACAACCAAGCTGAGTATGCACGAAATATTCATCCTCAAAGAGCAGGATTTGAGGTCAAATCCTTTTAAAGGAGGAGGGGATAGTGTAGCTCAAATCAGCAGCAAAGACAAGATGAGAGAGAGCAAGTCCGAATTGCATCAACTACTTAAAGACTTGCAGCTTTGGCCTCACCATCCTAGACCAAGACAACACGTGATTCATGCTGATAAGAGGTCTATGGAGAGTTTGTATCACACGCCATCAATGGTTCAAGCAAGGGTATCCAGAACAGAGATGTTTAAGATTGAGTTCTTCGCTTTACCTATTGGCTTGGGTTGGCTTGTGGGAGTGTGTGGAAAGACCAGGGGTGACCCAAGAGAGGCAAGGCACGGTCCTAGACTCAAGAGTGAGTATGGAGATCATTGTACACGACCTCCTGATCAGGAGAAACATGTCAGGCGATTCACTTTGATTATGGATCAAGTTGTGCTGAGAGATGACCAGAACTTGCTTATTCTCGGTCATATGGGATTGGTACGTCCACCAGAGTGTGGAAGAAGGTTCTTAGTCAGTCATGAAGAGCCAGCATTACTTTCTGAGATGTTTAATGTGCTAAGAATCTTTACAGCCAGAGCAATGTACAATGAGCAGGATATGAAAGTGTTTATCTTAGAAGGTTCGGATTTGAGGACAAATCTTTTTAAAGGAGGAGGGGATGGTGCAGCCATGATCAGCCTCAACATGAAGGATTCAAAGATCAAAAATGAGCCATCTAGGAGGGTGATGAAGACACAATCTAATGGGCTGTTTAGAAGCTTCACTGATATGATCCGAGATATAATGGAAAGAGAGAATACAAAGGCTACTCTTGTTGCAGCCTTTGATATACTTGATCAGGCTTTGAATCAGCATAGAAGACATGAGATCAGTCTTGAGAGACGTCCAGCTAGCAAGCAACACCTAGAGATTGGACAAAGATTGCTTCTGCATCAGAGTTCAATGGAGCAGACTGTTCAATGGATCAGGAAGGATCTATTTGTGTGCAAACTGGACCAGGAGGACATCAAGGACGAGCTGGGCCATGTCATGGACGTGCCTAAGGAGTTGCTTGCTGAAGATAGGCCTTTCAAGCCCAAGAAGTGGAAAGATAAACCAGCTTGGTTCAAGTTGGCTGATTTCCTTGGTTTATGTGTTATTCTGATTTCTTGTAAACCAATTAGGATTAGGATTTGGTTTTCATAAACCAATTGGAATTAGGATTTGGTTTTGGTTTTCTTTTTTTAGATTAAATTAGGAGTTTTCTAGTTAGGGTTTTCTACATGTCTTTTATATAAGCCAAAAGCTGCACATATTGTAACTTACGCATTCTTTTAATAAAAACCAGAGCTTTTGGCTTTCAAACACGTCCCTTTGGGGACCTATCCTTATTGTTCACGTGGTGAGCAAGTTTCTTTGTCACAGTAGGTAGCGTGAGCTTCCGTGATACATCCTAGACATGAAGCAGGGTGCACCTGTGTCTCAGGAGCAGCAAAACAACTCTAGAGCAGTCCATAGCTCTATTGTGAAGATCACCCAACGTCCTGGAGCTTCTCAGGCTCAAGGATCCACCCATCATCCCTCAAGTGTGATTGGTGTTGAGATGAAGCATCAAGAGTAAAGAGGAAGAAGATCAAGCGTAAGAGAGCAAAGGATGATCATTGCGTGTGAACCAAGTTAATAACCTAGCTTGGAGTACAAGGTGGACAAGTTTAGTAGGTGATTAATGAGAAGGATTAAGTGATGAGGAGAAGTGAAGAAGAAACTCGCCAAGTGAAGCGGTTGGCGCTGAGGAGAAAGGTCACGGGTGGAGTTAAGGAAAGTGGTCCTCCCACCCGTTAGGACCTGTCACTTTCACTCTGCTCACTCTGCCCCTCACTGATCATCGACAGATTTGTTTAGTGTTTCCTTTGTTTATTCTTTCTTAGGCTGTCTTTCCCTTTATATAAACCTTGTATGCCTACCATAATCGATATCAAGAATTATGTTTCACATTCTCTTTGTCTCTCACTCTCGCCATTCTCCTCTCCCATACTTCTAATCTTCACATTCTATCATGGTATCAGAGCAATAAGCTCTTGAGACCTTCACTTCCGCAAACACATTCTCTGATTTCTCTATTTCTTTTTCATCCGTGAGACTTCTTGTTCTTGTTCTAGTTCTATTTTTGGCAAAGTTCTTGGTGTTCTTGAGGTGTTCTTCAAGTTCATCTCCAGATTTTACCAAAAATAGCAAAGTTTGTTCAAACTGTTCTTGAGAGTTCTCGTTATTTTCTTTTCTTTCTTTTCAAAACATCTTGTTCAACTATTCTTGAGCTGTTCTTATGGATTCCTCTGGTTCCACTCATGAAAACTCAAGAATGGTGACTATTCCAGTTACTCTCAAAGGAGGTAACTACTTACACTGGGCGCGGCTAACCAAGACAGCTCTAGGAGGCAGAGGTCTCTGGGGAGTTGTTGAAGAAGGCTTAGACACCAGGAAGAAGACTATCCTAGGAGAGGATGGTAAGGAGGTGGTGGAAGCTGATGCGGATGCTGGGAACAAGAAGAGAGTTCAAGAGGATCTCCTGGTTCTGTCCATCCTTCAACACAGCTTGGAACCAACAATCTTGGAAGCCTATGACTACTGCGAGACTTCCAAAGATCTGTGGGACACACTCAAAAAGGTGTTTGGTAATGTCTCCAACATCAACCGTGTGTATGAAGTCAAGAGGGCTATCAATAACTTGTGTCAGGAGGATACTGAGTTTGATAAACATTTTGGGAAGTTCAGATCCCTTTGGGCAGAGCTGGAGATGTTGAGACCAGCAACCTTGGACCCTGATGTGTTGAATGAGAGAAGGGAACAAGACAAAGTCTTTGCTTTGCTGTTCACTCTCAACCCCGGGTATAATGATCTAATCAAACACATCCTGAGGGGAGTAAGTCTCCCATCCCTTGATGAAGTGTGTGCTCAGATTCAAAAGGAGAAGGGTTCCGTGGGGCTCTTTGGAGGAAAAGGAGCTCTTATCATTGCAAACCAAGCTAAAGAAGCAGAAGAGATGGGCGTAGCAAACAAGGGCTCTTACAAACCAGAAGAGAAGAAAGTGTGGGTGTGTGATCACTGCAAGAAGAAGGGCCACGGCAAGGACAAGTGCTGGATCCTCCACCCACATCTTAAGCCTCAGAAGTTCAGAACTCCATATGCTGATGCTAGAGCACATTTCTCTGGTGAGATGGGAGGTTCATCTACACCAAAGCAAGCAATGGTTCCTGGTGATGGAAAGGCCTTAACATTCAGTGGGAGTTCAGCCATGGGGACTGCTCAGGATGAGACTATTAGGAGGTCTGACCTCCAGGCTCTCATCAAAGTCCTCAAGGACAACTCTGGTAACACACTTGGTATCTCTCTTAATGCATCATTACAATCGCCTATTGCTTGTATTACTTCAACTCATGAAACTAGTTGTGTTAAGCCTCTTGTAATTGATTCAGGAGCTTCTCATCACATGATTAGTGATTCTAGGTTGATTAGTAATGTTAAACCTGCTCTAGGAAATGTGATGATTGCAAATGGGGATAAGATACCTATTAGAGGTGTTGGAACTCTTAAACTGTTTGAAAAAGACACTAGTGCTTTTTATATGCCATCCTTTGCATCTAATCTTTTATCTGTGAAGAAGGTCACTAATGATTTAAATTGCAAAGTGATATTTAGTCCTAACGAGGTTGTGTTTCAGGATATTGAGACTAGTAGGTTGCTTGGCAATGGTGTGAGCAAGGGAGACTTGTATCTTCTTGAAGACATCAAGCCGGCAGCTGATTTATCTACTGCTTTCATTTCAATTCCTGTTGACAATAATGTATTATGGCATGCTAGACTAGGTCATCCACACTCTAGGGCTCTGAACCTTTTATTGCCTAATGTTTCTTTTAAAAATGATGGCTGTGAAGCTTGTATTCTTGGCAAACATTGCAAGACTGTGTTTCCTAAGTCTTCCACGATTTATGAACACTGCTTTGATCTTATTCATTCTGATGTGTGGACTGCACCATGCATATCTAGGGAGAATCATAAGTATTTTGTCACCTTTATTGATCAAAAATCGAAATACACTTGGCTGACTATGATTCAAACCAAAGATAGGGTGCTAGATGCTTTCATAAATTTTCAAAACTATATAACTAACCAATTCAATGTTAAGATCAAAGTATTCAGGTCAGACAATGGAGGAGAATACACAAGCCATGCATTCAAAAATCACCTTGCCAAGCACGGCATCATCCATCAAACTAGTTGCCCTTATACACCACAACAAAATGGTGTAGCTGAGAGGAAAAATAGACATTTGATGGAAGTGGCAAGGTGTATGATGTTCTATACCAACGTGCCCAAACGTTTCTGGAGTGATGCAGTCATGACAGCATGTTATCTTATCAATAGGACCCCCACAAGAGTGCTAGATGACCTCACTCCATATGAGGTATTGAACAACAAGAAACCCTCTCTTGATCACTTGCGTGTATTTGGGTGCTTGTGTTATGTGTTACAGCCAGGTATGCAGCGGAACAAACTAGAGGCCAGAAGCACTAAGGCTGTATTCATTGGCTACTCTACTACACAGAAGGGCTACAAATGCTATGATCCTAACATGAGGAGGGTTCATGTGTCAAGAGATGTCAAGTTTGTGGAATCAAGAGGGTTTTATGATGAGAAGAGTTGGGATGAGCTCAAGGACCTCTCTCAATCCTCCACTGATAGGGCAAACAATTTGAGAAGAATTATGGAGTCACTTGGCATCCATATGCCTCAGCCAAGTCAACCTCAGAGTGATGGAGCTGGTGGTTCTGAAAATGGGGGTACTGGAGCTGGAAATCAACCTCCAGTAGCTGTGCGTGAAGAGGTTACTCCGGCAAGTGAGGATTCCCATCCTAATCCTGAAGGGGGGAATCAAGAAACATCACCACACAGTGATCAGGTTCATGATCAGGATGGAAATGCAAATACACCAGCTGAGGAGCAACAAGTTGAGGAACACATGGAAGAGGAACAGGTAGCTCAACCAATGCTTAGGAGAAGCACAAGGGAAAGAAGACCAGCCTCAGACTGGATAAATACAAGAGTGTATTTCAACAATCAAGCAGTAGCCCATCCAACCCAAGGGGTGTGTTCTCTAGCTCAGTATCCAGTGGCGCATCAAGCCTTCATCACTGAATTGGATCAAGAATGGATTCCAAAGACATATGAGGAAGCTATGCAGGATGAGGAGTGGAGAGAATCTGTTGGAGCTGAGATGGGAGCTATGGAAAGAATGGAACATACTTTGAAGTAAGCTTCCCAAAGGAAAGAAGGCAGTGACAAAGCCGGCTTCTCTTCACAATCAAGTATGGAGCAATGGAAAGCCAGAAAGGAGGAAGACAAGACTTGTAGCAGAGGCTACACTCAGGTCTATGGAGAGGATTACTTGGATACCTTTGCACCAGTGGCAAGCTTCACACGATCAGAGTGGTTCTCTCACTGGCAGTAAACCTAGAGTGGGATCTATGGCAGATGGATGTCAAGAATGCTTTCCTACAAGGTGAACTAGAAGATGAAGTCTACGTGAGGCCACCTCCTGGTATGGAAGATCTTTCTTGTACAACAGGGAATGTCTCAGGCTAAGGAAAGCAATCTATGGGTTAAAAGCAATCTCCAAGAGCCTGGTACCACAAGCTCAGCACAACACTAAATGGAAGAGGATTCAACAAGTCTGAAGCTGATCACACTTTGTTTACACTGACCACGGACAGGATCATAGTCATCCTAATATATGTGGATGACATTATCATTACAGGCAGTGATAAAGAAGGTAT
>NW_026619556.1:0-7820 GCF_000801105.2 Raphanus sativus | reverse complement strand
TTGATCCTGAACCTAATCCAAGTCATACAATAACTGAGGTTCCATTCCCCTAACCATTCTATCTAGATCTATGCAATATTGCTAGATCATACCTTTGCCACATCCACGGAGCTTGATAGCTCTTTGTCTCAGCTGCCTTAGCTGTCTAGCTAGCTCATTCAGCTAGCTGAACTGAACCACTTCACTTGAGGTTCCCAACTCTCTTCCAGCTGATCGAGCTGCGAGGTAGCTTTGCCTAGCTCCCATCCACTCGTCCAACTCCTCATTATACCTGTATAAACTCTCCCCTTAGGTACTTAGTCATTCAACCAACCATCCCCACAAACCAAGTACCTTTGGGAAGTCTTCAGCTGCAAAATCAACCTCAAGCAAACATGCTCCAAAAACTAATTAAAATTCATGATAAATCATGATAATTCATAACTAAGAGAATGGTCAAGTCAGATTTCTCAGAACTGGCCTCGATCATACTGATCTCGCCCATGAACAGCCCATATGGCCATAACTGACCACCTCTAAATCAATGAGATAAAACTAATCTCTCACCATGATAATTCATGATAAATACCCATTAAGAGATATTTGAAGTCGGATCCTAACAATTCCCTCAGGAACTATCAGATCTCCACTTACCTGCCCAACCAAGGCCATGGAGAGATTTCTCTGAACCGGCCACTCCATGGTTCAGTACCTCCACGTCTGATCAACATATAATAGGATTAATAATGCCCACCAGTTCCTGAGTCAATCAACCAACCACCCCACATGACTCAGAACTGATGAGTCTTCACACATACCTAACCGGCCATGGAACTATGTCCCACTGAACCTGATTAGTGTTGCTCTTACCACTGGTGCATCCTTTGATCAATCAGATCAGACACCTTGATCCATCATCCATGGATTCAGGTCGTCCATCCTTGCCCATGATCAGATCACACACAGCCTTCCTTGTATAAACACACCAGCACAATACTTGTGGTCCATACCAACAAGTACCAGCCTTACTCCTCTCCTTTGCTTGCTGTTGGATCCAAACGAATTGGACCTTACACTCCACATGGTTCCTCTGTACTAGACTCCCATGTGTCTCATCAGTGGGTCGGACTCATGGTTCACACCATGATCAAACCCAACACCAAACCATGATCCATCATTGATCACTATCCAATGAACAGATCTAACCATCATCCCACATGGATGAGTTAGATCAGTTATGATCCGCCCCTTTGTCCAGGGTCTTGGATTCCTAAGACACATCACAATATACATTCCTCAAGGGCGTGCCATGCCTGGCCTTGATCCCACCCCAAGAGACACAACACAGACATAAACATAACATAAACATAAGTAATCAACACATGTTACCTCATACTTGATCTTGCTAGACCTTGTGCTTCCCTGATCAGGTCCGGCCTTGTGCCTCTTGCACTTGTCTTAATCAGTCTTATCACATACCTCCAGTATTGATAAGATCCATCATGGGTCGCACCCATCATCCCTTCCATGGAACTTCCATGAAAACAGTTTCTGCACTGCATCCACCTTCAAGGCTGTACATGCCTTTGGGAGTGGAGTCCGGCCTTCTCCATTCAATTCTAACCATTTGCGTGTGTTACCATGATGTAGAGGAAGCCTAGGGTGTGTTCATCCATGATCAAACACCACCCAAGGGTCGTGCATCACTTCCCACTTCAGTTCCATGAAACTGCCTTTCTACACACCACTGCCTTCAAGGCTGTCTCCACTTGGAAGTGCATTCCGGGCCCTCCATCTTCTCTCCTGGCTATTTGAATGTGTAGTATGGATGTAGAGGAAGCCCATGGCGTGGCAAACATCAATCAAAACACACCAGAGGGTCGTTCTCAACTCCCCTCTTGATTGCCATCAAAACTGCCTCTTTGCTGCCTTCATCCCACTCTTGGGTTGGATGTTGCCATCCGACTTTCTCTCTGTTTTCTCTGGTTTTTCTTTGTGTTTCAGGAAGAAGAATGAAGCCCTGACGTGCCTGCAAAGGCACGGACTTGCCCTTGTATTTATAGAAAAAGGAATGGTCACCTTTCCAAAGGTTGCACCCTTTCGGTATCATTCTGGCCATTGATTAATCAATGGTCCAGATCACACCTGTTCGCCTATGGCAGTTACCAGACGTCCTTGACATGCCTAACTGCTCCTAGACATGTCACACACAAGCCTTAGCTGGTTGCCCAAGCCCCTGGTTCAACCACAAGTGCCCACCGGCTCACCGCACACCCGGTGGTCCACATGGTCCGACCACTGTCCGGACCTGGCCCAACTGCCCAAGACTTGAACACTCAGTCTAGCTGAGTTGAGCTGATCCCCAGCTGACCCAGCTGAGTGAGCTAGTTCATCCAGCTCAGGGAGCTGACACACTCTTCAGTGAGCTACACTGAGCTGCACTACACTTCATCTAGCTGGTCGAGCTTGCTCACTGCATCGCCCAGCTGCCATACACTTTGTACAGCTCCTTTATACTTGTCTCCTTCTTGGTTTAGCTATATCTTAGCTTCCTGATGCCCTTAACCTTACTTCCAGCCTTAATACCCTTGTGTTTAGGTCACATGACCTGACTGGTGCGTCTCCTTGCACCATGGTCGATCCAAATGATCAATCCAGGATCGGGGACATGACAAGTCTCCCCCACTTAGAATGGATTCGTCCTCGAATCCAGTGGTGCTTACATCCCATATCATGACAAAGGTTCCAACTGAACTCTTTGCATCCTGCACATCCGCTAAGGTTCATGACCCAGTTGACAAACTTACTGGATCATTCCTTAACTAACCACAGCTTATCCCAGCTTGGCCCTATTGCGATCTTACCCTACAGACTAAACCGCCTCAACTTGACTTCTGTCCATCACCAGACATAGTCATTACTTTGATCCTAGTCCATGACTAGATCATTTTCAGTCCTTAAGAACTTACTGCATACTCGAGTCTTAGTAGATTTACCCAATCTCCAAGCTACTCAATGTATCAGTCAAGTCTTAAAGAACTCGATCACATTCTGGTCCTGTCCACTCCGGGACTCCACCGTCTCAATCCAACCATAGGTCAATCTCCGACTTGGTTGTGCTGCGACCCTCGTCCCTCACTGGACTTAGTCGACTTCAGCTCGGCCATCTCGGCAGGAGCCATGCAGTATGGGTTCTTTGACATTGGGGCCGTCCCTGGTTCCAGTTCTATATGAACGGGTCAGCCCTATCAGGGGAATGCCCTGTAGCGCCCGAAACACATCCTCGAACTCACTGACCAGCGGTATCCCGTCCGGGCCACCAACCCCTACGACCTCCTTAGTGCTGGTTGTGGCCAACTAGGCTCAACAACCCGCTCAAGCATCCTTTCTGCACGGACTGCTGATAACACTAAGCATCCAGAGGCCGGATTAATACCTTGGTACTTGATCGGGGGTCCACACCCACTCTCAAACTGCATCCTCTCATGATGACAGTCCAAGGTGGCCCGATTCTTGCCAAGCCAGTCCATGCTATGATCACTCGTGATTCTTAAGGCGGACTACAATCAGATCCGCGGCATTACCCTGTCTGTGATCCAATCAATCCGCAGGCATTACCTGTCTGTGATCAACAATCAGATCCGCAGGCATTACCCTGTCTGTGATCAATACCAGGATGTCTCTAACCAGACAATCCCATGTTCCCATCTGGAACAAACCCTTTCCGATCAATCCTGGACTCACAAACTATGTGTAGCTCCAGTATCAGAAAGTACATGTGTTTCCACACCACTGATCATTAAGTACCTAGATGAGTAAGACATCGGTTTGATCACACATTTGGAAAACGTCCCATACCATTCTCCAAAGTGTCACACTTCTGTGAATGTCCCATACCATTCACAAGAGTGTTTATAATATACCTCAATCCCCATCATACTAAGCCACTTAACATCGTATACCCAATCCATTCAAATTGATCTAAGGAATCCTACCTTGCTTATACTGAGTCCCAGCTGATCCATCTGATCCCAAGCCACTCGTATACTAGCCATGTAGCATCTCCCTTAAACAACTTGAACCTCGCAAATGCTCACTTGTTTTGAACGGCCACCAAGGATAACACTTACCCCCAAAGAGTGCTGCACGTTTCTTTCAACCTAAGCCACTCTCAGGTTCATGTTACTTCCCTGGTCCAGGTCATCCATAAAAGATCTTGCATTGCATCGATCCGTCCAATCCGTCTATTATTTCCAGATAACTAGATCAACCAACCTTCTGTTTCAGGATCTTGCCCTTGGAGAATGCATCTTGGCCAAGCCGGTTCACCTTGGAACTTTCCCGTTCACAAGCATGATACCCTATCTTGCCTCAGCTCCCTCTTGGCTCACCTAGTAAGGTTCCATGGTCATCTCAGTTTCCAGAAATAATTTTGGTTTGGAACACAATACCTTTGAGCAGTGAGTTGAGCTGAAGTTACAACCCAATCAGAACCTCCACTCATCTGCCTCAAAAGGATCCAACTACCTGAGAAATACTTAGTTCTCATCTGAGCTATGTGCTCCAGCACCCTCAGGTAGTCCACTAACCAAGCTGCCCTAGCTGGTGGATCAATCTAGACCACCTCAGCTACTGGCCCAGCTTGATCATTAGCTGCCAAAACAGCTGCCCAATCAACCGGTTAGTCCTCTCATTGTTTGCAACAATTGTTTGGATCAGCCCGTTCACATCACAAGAGGATTCAACTTCCCCTTCCAGCTGCAGCTCAGCTCTCCCCACTAGAACCTCAGTAGGGTTGAGCTGACTTACAGTCAATCCAGCTTCATTGTTAACTTCCTCCAGCTGAGTCAACAAAACTGGTGGATTAATCACATCAGCATCTACTTGTCGGATGCATGGTGTGAACAACCACAACCCAATGATCCTAGAATCAAGCATGCTCTGATACCAACTTGTAAGACCCGAACCGGCCGCTAGGCCGCGGTCGATGCCTCACGTCGCTCGGTCCATACCCTGACCGAACCACTCAATTTTTCGATCTTTATCTATACTTTCGCCTAAAGGCGAAGTCTATCTTGGACCTTAGCTTAAGACTACCTTAGTCATTCCCTAGCTTAGATCCTTTCAACTTATGCACAGCGGAATATTATCTATCAACCATTGGTCTAAAACCAATCTAACACTTGTCAGGTCGAATCACCTTAGCCATGATCAGTAGACACAACTACTACCAGCTCCAAGGTTGATCCTGAACCTAATCCAAGTCATACAATAACTGAGGTTCCATTCCCCTAACCATTCTATCTAGATCTATGCAATATTGCTAGATCATACCTTTGCCACATCCACGGAGCTTGATAGCTCTTTGTCTCAGCTGCCTTAGCTGTCTAGCTAGCTCATTCAGCTAGCTGAACTGAACCACTTCACTTGAGGTTCCCAACTCTCTTCCAGCTGATCGAGCTGCGAGGTAGCTTTGCCTAGCTCCCCATCCACTCGTCCAACTCCTCATTATACCTGTATAAACTCTCCCCTTAGGTACTTAGTCATTCAACCAACCATCCCCACAAACCAAGTACCTTTGGGAAGTCTTCAGCTGCAAAAATCAACCTCAAGCAAACATGCTCCAAAAACTAATTAAAATTCATGATAAATCATGATAATTCATAACTAAGAGAATGGTCAAGTCAGATTTCTCAGAACTGGCCTCGATCATACTGATCTCGCCCATGAACAGCCCATATGGCCATAACTGACCACCTCTAAATCAATGAGATAAAACTAATCTCTCACCATGATAATTCATGATAAATACCCATTAAGAGATATTTGAAGTCGGATCCTAACAATTCCCTCAGGAACTATCAGATCTCCACTTACCTGCCCAACCAAGGCCATGGAGAGATTTCTCTGAACCGGCCACTCCATGGTTCAGTACCTCCACGTCTGATCAACATAAATAGGATTAATAATGCCCACCAGTTCCTGAGTCAATCAACCAACCACCCCACATGACTCAGAACTGATGAGTCTTCACACATACCTAACCGGCCATGGAACTATGTCCCATGAACCTGATAGTGTTGCTCTTACACTGGTGCATCTTTGATCAATCAGATCAGACACCTTGATCCATCATCCAGGATCAGGTCGTCCATCCTTGCCCATGATCAATCACACACAGCCTTCCTTGTATAAACACACCAGCACAATACTTGTGGTCCATACAACAAGTACCAGCCTTACTCCTCTCCTTTGCTTGCTGTTGGATCCAAACGAATTGGACCTTACACTCCACATGGTTCCTCTGTCTCTAGGACCTCCATGTGTCTCATCAGTGGGTCGGACTCATGGTTCACACCTATGATCAAACCCAACACCAAACCATGATCCATCATTGATCACTATCCAATGAACGCATCTAACCATCATCCCACATGGATGAGTTAGATCAGTTATGATCCGCCCCTTTGTCCAGGGTCTTGGATCCTAAGACACATCACAATATACATTCCCAAGGGGCGTGCCATGCCTGGCCTTGATTGCACCCCAAGAGACACACACAGACATAAACATAACCCATAAACATAAGTAATCAACACATGTTACCTCATACTTGATCTTGCTAGACCTTGTGCTTCCCTGATCAGGTCCGGCCTTGTGCCTCTTGCACTTTGTCTTAATCAGGTCTTATCACATACCTCCAGTATTGATAAGATCCATTCATGGGTCGCACCCATCATCCCTTTCCATGGAACTTCCATGAAAACAGTTTCTGCACTGCATCCACCTTCAAGGCTGTACATGCCTTTGGGAGTGGAGTCGGCCTTCTCCATTCAATTCTAACCATTTGCGTGTGTTACCATGATGTAGAGGAAGCCTTTAGGGTGTTCATCCATGATCAAACACCACCCAAGGGTCGTGCATCACTTCCCACTTCAGTCCCATGAAACTGCCTTTCTACACACCACTGCCTTAAGGCTGTCTCCACCATTGGAAGTGCATTCCGGCCCTCCCATCTTCTCTCCTGGATTTGGATGTGTAGTATGATGTAGAGGAAGCCCATGGCGTGGCAAAAACATCAATCAAAACACACCAGAGGGTCGTTCACAACTCCCCCTTGATGCCATCAAAAACTGCCTCTTTGCTGCCTTCATCCCACTCTTGGGGTTGGATGTTGCCATCCGACTTCTCTCTGTTTTCTCTGGTTTTTCTTTGTGTTTCAGGAAGAAGAATGAAGCCCTGACGTGCCTGCAAAGGCACGGACTTGCCCTCTTGTATTTATAGAAAAGGAATGGTCACCTTTCCAAAGGTTGCACCCTTTCGGTATCATTTCTGGCCATTGATTTAATCAATGGTCCAGATCACACCTGTTTCGCCTATGGCAGTTACCAGACGTCCTTGACATGCCTAACTGCTCCTAGACATGTCACACACAAGCCTTAGCTGGTTGCCCAAGCCCCTGGTTCAACCCCAAGTGCCCACCGGCTCACCGGCACACCCGGGTGGTCCACATGGTCCGACCACTGTCCGGACCTGGCCCAACTGCCCAAGACTTGAACACTCAGTCCAGCTGAGTTGAGCTGATCCCCAGCTGACCCAGCTGAGTGAGCTAGTTCATCCAGCTCAGGGAGCTGACACACTCTTCAGTGAGCTACACTGAGCTGCACTACTCTTCATCTAGCTGGTCGAGCTTGCTCACTGCATCGCCCAGCTGCCATTACACTTTGTACAGCTCCTTTATACTTGTCTCCTTCTTGGTTTAGCTATATCTTAGCTTCCTGATGCCCTTAACCTTACTTCCAGGCCTTAATGCCTTGTGTTTAGGTCACATGACCTGACTG
>NW_026619555.1:0-7821 GCF_000801105.2 Raphanus sativus | reverse complement strand
GTTTTCTCAGAATTTCCTCGGAAATTCTTCGGAATATTCCGAGGAACTCATTTTCCGTCAGAACGTCCGTCAGAATTACGCTGTTTTCTTGTAGTGTTCATGCGCCATAGCACTGAGTTTGGCACTGAAGCTCGCCACCGTATCCGCATCTGACCACTTCAGATTCTCAAACTGCGACCTAAGATGATCCAGACGTGTCCTCTTGACACTGTCATCTCCTTCAAACGAATTCAGTAGGATCTCCCACGCCTCTTTAGCTGAAGTACTCCCCTGAATCAGCTGGAACTGCTCTACTTCAACAGCTCCGAAAATCGTCGAAAGCGCCTTTGCATTAAACTTTGATGCATTGTGCTCTGCCTCTGACCAATCCACATTTGGCTTAGGCTTCTTCCCATCTGCTGTGACTATGGTAGGCTCCTCCCAACCAGTCTCCACAGCTGTCCACGCATCTTCATTGATTCCTCGAATCAACTGTTTCATGCGAGCCTTCCAATGACCATACTAGTCCGCCTTCAACAAGATTGCCTTCTGCACAGAAATAACCGTGTCCATCTTCACCTCTAGGATCACACCAGTAACTTAGGTGACCCGCTCTGATACCACTTGTAAGTGCAAAGACAACACAAACAATAGTAATGCAGAAGGTAAATCAGAGAGACAAAATACACAAGCACACACCAATAGCTTTATTAGAATCGTCTTGTAAACCCTATTACAATTTCTGCTTAATCAGCTTTACACGTCTAGTGTTACACCCTAACACACGCCACTGAACAATTCCTAAGCTACCCGCTTATGTCTCTCCACCGTCAAGTACTTCAGCCCCTGCTTCAGCACGACCCAGAACACTTCCAAGCGCTTCTCTCTCTCTATAAAATCAGTCTCCGTGTCTTTGTCTTTCTACAGACGACCACATAGCTATCTTATACTAACTCCACGTTCCTGAAACCCTAATCTCCAAGGAACCACAATATGGACATCTTCCATATCAATTAGTGCAACTTTCCTTTTTTTGGAATTCACTTATTCCTCTTCTTTAAGTCATAAACTTGTTCCCCAAGTTTATTCCTCTTTGCCTTTTCTTCAAGATACTCCCTTGCTCTCCAAGTCTACACGACTCCAGCTCAGCATCTCGACTCCACATGGTCTTCACCACTCACTACAACGTCTGCTTCAGCAACTACGTCAGCGACTACTTCAGGGCGGACATCTTTACATCAACAGAAACTACAAGAGGTGTAAATGAAAATGGATTTGTCTGGTTTGGTCTCCGAAGATCGGTTTAGTGTCAGTGGTTGTCGAGAGGATGAAATGGGAAGAAGAGAGATTTGGATGGACAAGCAAAGTCGACCAGGAGCGAGCAATGGTGGTTAAGAGATTGGAGAAACCAAAAGATGGGAGTTTTTGGAAGAGTTATCATTGTTATGTTCTGATAGAGAGCTTTGTACTGAAGAGAATGGACGAGAGCTTGGTCTTAACATATGAGTTCAGACACGTTGATAAGGTCAAGAGTAAGTGGAGTAAGCTTGTTGGCGCAACGTAATCTGCAATGGCTTTTTTAGTCTCTATGGTGTCATTTATTTACACTTGTATTTGTTTTACCGTCTATTGTGTTTTGATATTACCTCCAACCTTTATGAGTGATTAAGGAATTAAAAAATAAAAAATAAAGATTGGTAAGACTGTAACTCTAAATAAATTCTATAAATAGTTATCTTCTCCCTTGTCATTGAAATCATTTTACTGCTTCAAACTCTTAAAAGTTGCTACCGCACATAGATAACATGCAATTCAGGTCCGACCGTCCGAAGAACTTGAAGAAAGGTAAGAAACGGAGTCTAGTGGCTTCATCATCCCATTCGAACCTTTCAAACCATTCTTCCTCTTTGTATTTAATAACAAACTCTTCAACCCTGAAGACACTTTGAGAATTCAATGGGAGCTTTCTCAGCTCTGGACACTCTGTAACGTGGATTGTCTTTAGGCATGGAAAAGACAGAGGCACCCAATATATGCTCTTCAACGTAGCTAGATTGTGTAAGCGCAGACTCTCTAGTTTCTTGAAAGGAATGATATTAACACTCATAGCTTTCTCCCGGCTTATTATTTCTTCTACTAGTTCTGAGTCTAGAACCATGAGACTAGTAAGGTTTGGAGCAAACAACAGCCACGTTAAATCCTTCAGACCACTGCAGCTACTTATATGCACACTAGAGAGGTTTGGGAAGCCTTGAGTTAATGATAAAATCTTCCTCTCTGCCTTTATTTCCCACATTCCACAGTTCCTTATGATGACTTTACGGAGACTATCCATACATGGCAAAGCCAACAATCTAGCTGATTCTTCTTCCTCTAGCCCTCTAAGTACTATAATTTGAAGACATTTCACCAACCTGGGAGCATATAACAACTTCTCCACAACCAGACTTGACTTGATACTTATGTTTAAAACTTGTAAATGCTCCAAGAGCTGCAACTCCTCCATTAAGCTCATGTCTAGCGACATTTTAGACTCTTGTACTTGCAGTTTCCTCAAACTCGACAGTTTTGATACCCCTGAAACACTCCTAAGTCTCTTCATGTAGTCCAGCCTCAAATGTATGAGCCTTTTCAACTCTTGCAAGCCAAGAGGGGTAGCCGCCTTATGTATGTCCATGACAAGTCAAGATAGCGCAAGGAGACCAGCATTGATACAAAGAAGGGAGCAATGGTTTTAAAGTTAAGCAAAACAAAGAAGCAACATAGTAGAAGGGAGGCAGCACTTAATAAGTTTTTGTTGAGAACCTAGGGACGAGGACCTCTTCCTCGGCCTCTCCTTCCTTTCCCTGTAACAGTAAACCATTCCATCTCCTTGAGCCTTTGAGATGGTTTTAATGGTCTACCGCCTCGTGACCTTAGTGTTGATTCATCATCTACAAACGGGTCTCGGGGATGTGTAGGGGAAGTATCAGGAGAGGCAAAAGTGAATGTTAATGGAGGATTTGTGTATCGATGAGTGTATTTTTATCTAGAGCATCATAACCCACAGAGACACAACCTTTGAAGCTCAACGTTGTTCGTGCTATAAGTAGATCATTGAATTTGTTCTCGGTGCTGAGGACATTAGTAAGCCATACCTGGACCAGACAAAGCCTTTCACGACGTCCTGTAAACTCTTCTCCGAAAACCTTTCTTTGCACATTATCTCGTTTTGCCTTGAGCACTTCTATGTCTTTCTTCAAAGCAGCTAGAATATATAACTTCCGTGAGTGCCAAGACATTGAGAGACTTGATTCACCACTTGGTCACAATGGCATGGTTGAAGAATATTGCAAAGGTGTCACTGTATTGCATTGTGGGAAAAATAGACTTTAATTTCTATGATAAGTTTGTGAGACCAAGTCAAGGTCATAAATTTGACCATCTGTGTTTCAAAAAAAAAAAAATTAGACCATCTAGCTCAAAGTATTTGATAAGTCGTTAAAAAAATAACTTGTAAAGTTAGCTTACGTCTTTATCCCTCAACCCATGGTGCTCTATATAAACAAATCACATTTTCTTGATTTATAATTCACCACCTTAAAGATGTACGTTACAAGGCATCTCTCGGAATGCCAGAGAAACTTCACACAAACGTTGCCGGAAGGCCCAAACTCAGGTGTACTTGTGATTCAAGATGAAGAGTCAAAGCCGAGCCGACTTGTTGCTTCGGATATCTTGCTACGCTGGTGAACTCAAAGGCTTACCGTTCCCACAGAACGCAGAGCTGATTGTGACGTACAGAACCGGAGGTGAAAACAGGCGCAGTTTCTTAGACCCGGTTCTGTTCATTCCGGTTCCTGGACAGCCTCTGTTTTTGAACCGTTATTATGTCATTAAAAGACGTGGGAAGCACTCAGGGTATGTATATCCAAATAATCTTTGAGTTATTTTATCTGTGTTTTGGTTCATGAAAATAGATTATAGCATTTTGTTTGGTTCGGTTTGATATAATTTTCCATTAGTTTCTTCACAAATTGTATCTTAATATGAAAATTTTATTTTCTTTTAAGTAACGCTTTGAGGTTTCAATCCATATATTTTTAATAAATCGAAGCTGAGAGACCTAACTTGCCCAACAAAACTCCTAAAACCCTAGTTTTTTTTTCTTGCAGAGGATCTTCGGAAAGTGCAAAAGAAGAAGACAGAGTCCCCTCCTGCTTTTGCTTTAGCTACGTTCCTGATGCTAAGCCACAAGAAGCAGATCCTTATGACATATACCAACAATTCGAGATCCATCAACGCCCAGCATCATCTGGTCGTTACACAGCCACATCTGTTGCTCCTAATGGTATACCACCTAGGTTCCTTAAGAGAAAGTATTGGACCGTTGGGTACTCGAACTCTCAAGACTTTGGTTTGACAGATGATGCAAAGGGAATCAACGCTAAGCTTCGTTCCGAGTTTCCCAAAGATGTGAACACAAGCGTTGTGGTAGGAAAATGGTATGTTCCTTTCATATTCGTGAAAGAAGGAGACGCAAAGGATCAGATTAAAAACTCAACTTATTACAGTTATGAATCTTAAACAAAGATGGGAAGAGGTTTACTCATGTAGTTACAACAAAGAAGAAAGTGAGGTGGTAGTTGATGTTGAAGTAGAAACAAAAGTGGTGAAGCTTGATGGAGAAGTAACCAATCTGAGAGAGACAAGAGCTGATGGATTTCTTTGGTTTAGTGTCTTAAGGGAAGAGAGACAAGACAAGAAGATAGGTCTCGGTTCAGTGGTCGTGGAGAGGATTAAGTGGGAAGAGGAGAGGTTCGGGTGGTTAAACAAAGGCGACGAAGTAAGGTCTAGCATCAAGAGAACAGAGAGATTCGAAGGCGGTTCATCACACTGGAAGAGTTATAAATGCTATGTGTTGGTAGAGAGCTTTGAATTAAAGAGAATGAATGCGAGTCTGGTGTTGACATATGAGTTTAGACATGTTGATAAGTTGAAGAGCAAGTGGGTTTAGGGTTTATTCAGCTTCTGTGTGTGTCATGTGTGCAATTTAAGGTGTGCAATTAATTTAATTAAAGCTCTTATCCATTCATGTAAACTCTGTATAATGAATAATCCAGAACTGGTTTGAATAATTATCTTAATATAAAAACAAAACCTCTCTCTACACTAAAACAACTTAAGATGAACCCTTCTCTTTTTGCATCCCAGCTTCTTCTAACCGCCACCATGTGGACTCACGTTTCGCATCAACTTACAGATTATTTGGATTCATTTTCTCTAAACTTAGCAAGACCTTCTTTGAAGAACTCTGGATCAAAAAAAAAAAAAAACTCTGGATCAATGTCATTAGATATCTTCTGCACGTTCAGCGTTAAGCTATGAACAGCTTTGTGTGTCATGGGAGTTTGGTGTTAACATTCTTTTAAACATATGCTGTTTTATCTATTCCATTTAAGGAGTAGCCAAAATATCACAGGAGACAAAACCAATGGCCTCAGCCACAAGCCGGACAAACCGTCTCCTGAGATAATAGCACTACACTAGGGAGACAAGCCGGAATACTTCCGGAGACAACAACTACAACAAACTATAAGAACTAAACACTCTGAACATAAGATAAAGAACACCAATTCACTGCTTAAAACTAGACTAGCCCAAACCAAAGGCCAATCTCCAAAAAATACAAATCCGACATCATTAATGATTTTATTTTTTAAAGTTGATATATATCCATTGAAGGAAAGCACAAATTACACATCATTCAGTATTTAAAACCGGAGCCTTTGTATTTTTCCTCGATGATCATGTTGATTTTATTTTCCATCTCATGAGTCAGATGATTCTTGGAGTCGCCCACTTCTCCTTTGCGGAAATAATTAGAATGATGCACATCGTACTTACTTCCAGTCTTGTTGATCTCCATACTGCTCAGACTACGCAGAGAACAAAGTTCCAAGATCTTGTCCACAGATCCGCTCTCTTCTTCTTCTTCCTCCTCGGTGAATGGACAACCCAAGAACTCTGCAAGTCTCTTAACCTGAACAGCAGGATCTGACTTCATTTCCTCGTACCTCATGAAGAGGACATGCTTGGGATATTCCAAGCTACCTCTCCAATAGCTTAGTACATGTTCCCAAAAGGGTCCAAAATAGCCAACTCCATTGCATAACGACTCAAATAAAGACTCTAGAAGCCTTTTGTCTAATTCTTTTTGAAGATAAGCGCACCTGAAATACCATTGCGATACCAACACGTCCTTCACGTCCCTGCACACGTATACGATCTTGCATGGAGAGTCCTCGAAGGGTATTTGAAGCGTATGTAACGGCATGTGTGTCGAGAACAGCCTGGGAGATGAGAACTTGGTCAGGTCAGGTGTTGAGCTTTTGAGATACAAACCGAACTCCAAGAAGGGTACTATGCCATGAGGATTATCTGATTGCAGAGGGTGAAGCGCATCAGAAGAAGAAATGTCCTTCAATCTCTCAAGGAGAGCGACAGTGAGAGCTTTGAGCCAAGTGGTGCCAGATTTAGGGTAAGAAGCGATGATTATGTCGGTTTCTTGAGGCTTGAAACCTTTCTGGAAGTTCAGGACACCTTGGAGGGTGTTGGGATAGTACCAACATCCTTGGTAGTTGTAGAGCTTCCCTATAAAATCTTTGGTCGAAGGAAGCGAAGAGATTAATGTCTTGGTTTCTTCGCTTAAGTTATCATCTCTCAACTGCTCGGGGAGCTCCTTCTCATTCATTTTTAGTGAGTTTTGTGGTGATAAAATTCTGATTTTCTCCAAATGCAAAGATCACAATTTATAGCTGGATGCTTTGGGAGGTGGATCACTGCTTATTTAAGAAAAATACTTAGGTTCACTCCTGAGTGAACTTCTTAAATTCACCTCACCTTTATTAACCTATCAAATCGCCACGTAGGATTAACGACAAAAAATATTAAATACATTTTTTAAAAGCCAAAATTTTTTTTAAATGTCAATTTTAACAAAATTAATACCGTAAACTAAATTCTAAATCCAAACCGTAACCCTAAACCTAAACTCTATACCCTAAACCCAAATCCTAAGCCCTAAACCCAAACCCTATACCCTAAATTCTAGATTCTATATCCTAAAATAAAATTATATATCCTAAACCCATACACTAAACCCAAACCCTATACCCTAAAATCAAATTCTATACCCTAAAACTAAGCTCTAAACCCTAAACACAAACCCTTGAGGGTATATGGTTTGGGTTTAGGGTTACGGTTTGGATTTAGAGTTTATTTTACGGTATTAATTTTGTTAAAATTGACATTTAAAAGATTTTTTGAATTTTTAAAAATGTATTTGATATTTTTTTATCATTAATCCTACGTGGAGATTTAATTGGTTAATAGAAGTGAGGTGAATTTAAGAAGTTCACCTCAGGGGTGAACCTAAGTATTGTTCCTTATTTAAATATATATATACTAGATTACGATGCGTGCTTGCGTATGATAACCATTATTATACTCCCTCCCTACCATTTTAATTGGTGTTTAAGCATTTTTATTTTGTTTCATAATAAATGATGTTCTCACATTTCAAAATAAAATTTAATATCAATTAAAATTTGCAACCAATTACAAAATACTACATGTTTTTCTTATTTGTTAAACTGGTTTTATTTAATGCAATTTTATGTAACCAAGATAAATCACATAGAAATTTGTATATTCTTAATCTTTATGTAAAAACCTTAAACATTACTTAAAATGGTACAGGAGTACATAGTTTTACATATTTCATTTATTTACCAAATAATAAAATAATAAATATATATGAAATAATTGAGAAGCCAATAATTATTACATATATAACTTAAT
>NW_026619554.1:0-7825 GCF_000801105.2 Raphanus sativus | reverse complement strand
TAGACATCTACAAGAATTAATTTCTTCGTCTTGCTACTAAAACGTTTAGGGAAATCCTCGTGTTTTGATGGAAGAGACTTTGACCAAATCAACTCAAGTTTTTATAAAATCAGGTGAGAGACAAATCACAATATTAAACATCATTAGGGTTAAAAATATTTCTAATGAAGTGCATATTCAATATTGGCCCAAAATGAAACGGCAAACAAAGAACGATCGTACCAATGCAGGTGCTCTTTTTGAAAGGGGTCACTAGGACCTGGAACATCAGGGTCTATCATCACCTGTTTTCAATTAAAAATTGTGTTTACCATTAAATAATAATGATAAAATGTAAATAACAGCATCATGTTATTTACAAAACATGTACAATTTATAAGATAAAATGAAAGTGAGACTTTTATATGTTTTGACCATAAACAACCAGCGTTCCAACATTAGTAATGATTTCAAAATAGTCTTAATATATGCATATTTACCAAGGTGAAGAAGGATCTGAGATCACCACCATGGATCTCAACCCTAGGCTTGGAGGAGACAGAGGAAGGCAAAAGTTCATGGCCGTTGGAGACTTGCTTCTTGTTGTAGCTCACATTCATTTTAATTGTTGGAGTGAAGAAATCAAGAACATCTCCTACTACTCTTCCCATTATCAATGGCTCTATCACTCTAGCTCCCATATTCTCCATTTTTAACTTATTAAGTTTCTTTCTCTTTCTAACTAACTCTGGGATTAAAAATGAGCTAAGGGAGAGATTTGTAGTGGTGTGTGTTAACAAAGAAGACCAAGACATCTATTTATAGGGGGTTTCCGACTTGGGAGAGAGAGATACACTTTAGGGCCCAAGCGCTCTCTCTCGTGTTGTATTACGACATTTACATTAATATTATTTATATTACTAGTGTATTAAACCAATCAAATAATTGAGTCCATTAATTTACAGAATCGTATAATCTTTAGCGGCATCAAGAACAAAAACCATTCAAGTCTAAAGTTCGACAAAAAATAATCCTAGTTAGATATCTCTCTGAATTGATGAGCTCAGGAGTTCTTTTCACTCGTCCATGATTAAGAAATTTCTATATTTACATTTTTGTCGTGCATGATTATATTTACAGCTATGGATAAAATTATTGCCCAAAGGTCACTTCATTGTCCTAAGGTAGGATTTTTTTGTTCTTTTGCATTGAGAACAAACATAATTAAAAACAGATAGTAACTATTATGAATTTATATACCAGTAATCATAGATCGTATAAAGGCACGTACATTTTAATAATAAGATAACTAGATTTTGACCCGCCCTTAAAAGGGCGGGTATATTTTTTGTTTTAAATATAATTTTTGATATTTTTTTTCCTTTCTGATTATATTTTTATTTTTTTGTAATCATATATATATATATAATTTTTAATCAAAATATATTATATTAGATAATATTAATTAAAAAATTGATCTGGTATGCACAAAGTTAAGGATGGGTTGCGGATCAAACTCGCCCCGCTTACCCGCCAACCGCAAACAAATAATTTTGTTTTGGTTAAAAAATATGACCCGCACAACCCGCAAACAAATAACTTTGTACCCGCATCCGTTCCGCTTAATTGTGTAGTTATCCGCAGGTTATATACATAGTTTAAAAATCACTATTTAATTTAATTACTATAAAAGTATATTTACAATACAAATTTTATACATTATTTAAATTTTAAATTATTATTTTTAAATTCTTGTATCTAAAAAAATATTTTTTTAATTTTTATTTTTTAAATATTTTACGGGTCGACGGGTTGCCACGATCCAAAATCCACCAATCCATACTCATCCCACATAAAAACTAATAACCAATATCCGCAAATCGATTTTTCAAATAGTTGGACCAAAAATAATTAGTTAGTGAAAGGGTCCAACAACTTTTTTAAATAGATATAGTTTGTTTAGATACAAATTTGAAAGAAAATGAATCAATTTTCAAAATTTTGTTAGATTGTTTGTGTAGATATGTGAAGAATTAATTTTTAAAAATTAATTTTCGAAATTTAATTTATGTAGTTTTATAATATACTTTCAGAATCAGCGGCGGTATACTATTTTAAACTAAATAAAATGTTTTAACTTAATTTAGTTTTGTTTTTGTATAATTATTGAAATAGACTTACAATGCATGTTTCATATTGTTATGATGATTTACCCATGTTTGAACGTTAAACCTTTAATAATTATACCACTCGTGGTTGGGTTGGGTTTCTTAACATTTAGACCCAAAAAAACTCATAGTTGGGATTAATAAGTGATGTGTTGATAAAAAATGTTTTAATAAAATGAAGTGTATCAAGTGGTACAATATTATTTTTGTGTACCAAATTCTATGATCTAATAAATAAAATATATATGTGCTATAATCAAATCGTGTACAAAAAGATATGGGCATAATTAATAAATAAAAATATTGACTAATTAAATGATTGTTTGAGAAATATAAGGTAACTAATTGTTAGTTGAATTTAATGTAACACTAAAATACTATTAGTCAATATGAAATATGCATTGCAAGACCAAAAAAAGGAAGAAGTCCAAAACAACTTTCATAGGTAGATTTCTTTAGACTCCTTCTCTTTTAATAATATTGATAGACTTATGGCAACGGAATAATAAAAAGTAAATATACCAATGGTTAAAGAAAAATATCGATCGTAGAATTTGGTGACGCATTGGATCTTCAGAAGAAACACTAGTTATATTATAACTAACAAAAAAACACTAGTTATAACTTATAAAAACTTTATAGCCAAGAGTTTACGTGAAGAACGACTCTTGAAATGGAGATTATACATGTATCATGTAATTTTGTAAAACCTTAAAGTTCCACCAAAACAATAGAAATCGTTCCAAAAATCATACAACGAAATAGCAAGTATAATAGTTTTTAGTGGAGATTCCAAAATATTAGTTTTTATATATTTTTTTCTTTTCTTATAGAAGTAAATTTTGATTGAGAATTTGATCATATTGGGAAATTGATCAGAATAAAGGCATAAAGTAGAATGGATGGCTTATATATAAGCTTTGCTTAGATCATGACATCAGATAAAAACAAAACATATATTAAAAAAAAAAAGAACATCACCTAGACTAGTGGCCGACGAATCAAATTAGCTTTGATGAAGCTTTTAACCAAAAGATGTAGCAAGAAGCAGAGAATGCGTTGTAACCCCAAAACTACCAACTGAATCTTCTCAATCAGCGAGAGTTTTTGCTGTTGCAACTTCAACGGTTATCTGAAAATGAACAAACGATCTTTATGGAAATCTCGCATCTGATGTTAAATGAAACACACACAGCGTGGGCGCACTTCCATGACAAGTAATGCTTACGGTAAGCCAAAAAAAACAATTGGACACGTACATCAATTTTTTTCTGTTTAGAAAGTTCAAACATCAATTTTTTTCTGTTTAGAAAGTTCATACCGAACCATTTCATGTCTGCGCCTATGGTCAGGACGAACTCCACCCTAAAACCATGGTCAGGCTTAAAACGGATCATGCTGAAAGCCTACTTTGAAGCAGTGATTTGAAAATTAATCCATTAGAGAATAACTTGGAGAACATTAATAGAACTAGAAAGGTTTAGAGCACCTCAAATGGTTAGAAACAGCTAAGATTTCTAAAACAAAAAAAATATTAGTATAATAGTTAATTATTTATATTTTATTTTATTTAAACTAGTTAATCATCTCTTTGAATTACATGCGTCTTTTTAATATCCCATAATTTCTACAAAAACTCATAACTCTTCCTAATACTAACATTTAAGGTGCTCTTAAAACTTTCTATATCGTTTTGGTTGATAAATGAATAAACCGAGAGATTTTGGAGGGTTCAGACAACAATATGATAAGACCAGAACAAAAATCAATCCATGAAATGTCTTACAGCAAAAACAAAATTCAGTTCGAATGCATAATCACTAATCCAGTCACAGAAAAAAAAAAAAAGCAAGATAAGCAGACATAGTTCTGTAGTGGAGAAAGGAACAAGACGAATCAACGAAGTCTCCTAGCTTCTCTCTCAGACTCGAGCAAAGTGAGGATGTCACCTTCTCTCACGGGTCCCTTGACGTTTCTCATAATGTAACGATCAGAGTCAGTGAACTTCACTCGAACCTGAGTCACCTGACCCCTGGATCCAGTACGTCCCATCACTTTGACCACCACGGCGTGCTTAATCTGAGAATCCATTCTGCATCCAATACACAACAAACATGAAATTTTTATCAGAATTTCACATTCATTATTACATTTGCTAGGATATCTTCAATCTGCTTCAACATGAATGAATCTGTTACACAATCGTAAGAACATAGCATGTGACTAGTGTGTGCTGATTACGAATTTTAAGACAAACACAAACTAACAATCCTTGTTTCTAATCGCTGTCTGAAGCGAAACTAGGTTCGCTTATCTAACAAACAGAGCAGAGTTGTCTAATTACAAATTCGAGAGAAATGAAAAGAAAACGACAAATCTCCTAAAAGATTGCAATAATCAATAGAATATGAGAATCAGAATGGTTGAAGATACCTGAAGACGACGGCTCGGTGAGAGACGGAGGTGAGAAAGCTTAGCGGCGATGCAAAAACCCTAATTTCTAAAGAAGCGCGTTGTTGTCGTGAGCTTTTATAGGAGGGTGCTGTGGATTGTTCCGTTCGGCCCATATAAAGCCCACTGAAATTTGTATGGGCTTTATAGCTGTTCAGGTTACACGTCTCGTTTGGTTCATTGATTCTAGCCGGTTTCTTTTAATTCAACGCGTGTTTTTCAATTTAATTGAATAAAGGAAAATATGAAAACTCATAACGATTTTAGTAAAAAGGAAATCTTCATACAGATTTTTGACTATAAATATAGATCTCCTCGCACAACTTATTTCATAAACTTCTTTACATCATCATATATCATTCATATATTTTTCTCTTTAGAAACAACAATGTCTTACGTCCAGGCTTTTGAAGAAATCGACAAAAACAAAGATGGTAAAATTTCATGGGATGAGTTCGCTCAATGGATCCGTGCTTTCTCTCCTTCGATGACGTCTGAAGAAATCGATGAGATGTTCACAGAGCTTGATGTTGATGGTGACCGTCATATAGATATTGTAGAATTTGCCAAGTGCTATGCGGTTAGCGAAAAAGAAGAAGACGACGAGGCTGTTCTGAAAGAAGCTTTTGAGCTGTTTGATACGAATGGTGATGGTAAGATTTCAGCGAGTGAAATTCATGTTGTGTTGAAACGTCTTGGAAATAATAAGTCAATGGAGGAATGTGCTCGCATGGTTCGTGGCGTTGATGCGGACGAAGATGGTTATGTTAGCTTTGAAGAGTTCAAGACTATGATGAGTTCTAACAACAAAGCGTTACTATAATTTTATCCTAGATTTTCTTTAGCTATGCTTATCTTTTCTGTTTATTAATTTGGGTTTTTAAGCAATAACATCGTCGTGGTCGTGCGTATGAATAATTTTGTCTAGATTTGAGTCAATCTCTAAAAGGGTTCTCAAATATTTAATCTTATTTCAAATAAAATTATATTCCAGATACTTCTATAAATATTATTTTTATTTCAATACAAATTAAGTTGTGATTAAACATAAATAGCATTAGCAAACTAAACCTTCATCTTAGCTTTGAAGTCTAAAGCTATAATGAAACGATGTTTTTTTAACACAGAATGAGACATAAAACTTATATTTCATATAGGAAATAAAAAGAAACAAGTTATGGTTATTACCACAGACCAAAATATAGAAACTCTTTAGTACTGAGCAACAATATGATTATAAACAACAAGTGTAAGAAAATCATCAAGCTCTTATGCAGTACACTGCTTTGTAAACATCTTGGAAGCTTCTTTATACATTCCTCTTTCAAACTTGTCTTTCCCAACCTCTTTCTTGATTCTCTCCAATAAAGTATGTGGTCTCTTCTAAGCCATTGAAGTTATATTTAAAATGGTTTAAACAAAAATGAATTGAATTTATATTACAAACATTTAAAACAGATTTCATTGCTTGTTTCACACACAAAGAACCCTAAACCCAACTTTGAAAACTCTGTAATCAAATCATTACAAACCAAAACTAATTCAATCCTCTTCCAACTTCACCCAATCCCACCATAAAAGTTATGGAAAACTGAAAAATAAAAATCTCTTCTAAGAGCAAATTGGACACAGAACCAAACCATTCTCATTACACACCAAACACTTAACAACAGCATTATTCTTCTTCTCCCCATCCATAACCTTGCAGCTTCCGTTACAAACATCACACATCACAAACCTCATCCCACCGCACCCACAGCAGCAACCACCTCCAAGCCTCTGTTTAGGCATACACTCGAGCAAAATTCCCAGTTTACCCTCCTCCTCCAACTTCATCACATCCACCATCCTCCCCTTCACGAAAACCGCCGGTATTTTCACCTGCTTCGTTCCCAAAATGCCCCTGATCTCCTCCTTGAAAACAGAGTGCATCGACACGTCCCTCTCCGAGAATCTAACTTCGTGTGAGTCCAGCACCGATCTCACCGCGTTGCAGTCCTCGAACGTCTTCCTTATCCCTCTCAGCGTCGTGATGTAGACCACCACCGAGTCTTCTCCTCCCGGTGGACATTTCTCCGGGAAACCCTCGAGGATCCTCTCTGACTCTCTGTTTCTCTCTGTTTTTCCCGAAGAAGAGATCACCATCTTTATCTGCTCTTTCTCCTGAGACAGCTCTCTCTCGTAGGAAGCCACGAGATCCGGATCGAACGCTGGACTGAAACTCTTCCTCCTCTGCGTAACCGCGGCCGAACCTTCCTCTGTTTTGAGAGGGAAACTCAAACGCATCACGCCTCGCTTCGGAATCTGGTTCGGACTCAATCCTCTGTTTTCTTTCCCCCTGAATCTCTTACTACTACCGTTCCTCTTCGGAGACTCCAGGCTCGGTTTCGCCGGAGTCTTCCACGATAAAATGCCACGAGACTTGGGACTAATAATCCTCGTCGAATCTTCGAGATCTTCCATAAGCTCCCATGTGTTGATTATCTCTGGATCATCTTCCCGTGCAGTTGATCGTCTTGGTTCAAAGGCTTCGCCTTTAGTGAGTTCCTGAGAAGTCTCTGGTCGTTGTTGGTCGAGATCGAGATGACCGTAAGTAGTGGAAGTAAGAGAGACAATGTGATCGCCGCCGTTGTTGACTCGAATCTCTCTTACCAGTTTCTTCTTGACTAGCTTCGAAGAAACACAACCCATCTCTCTCTCTCTCTCTCGATTTTTTTACTGAGGGAAGAAGAAACAGAGATTGAAGTAGAGTAGAGGAAGGGAGTTTATTCTTGTCTGAAATTTAATTACTTTCAAACGGTCATATTTTTTTTCGAACGGACATTGTGGAAGTGTTTTCAAGTGGATCGATGGACTTTTGTCGGAAGACCCCTGATCTTTATGTTTTTATCTAGTTTTTACCGTATAATCGTTTCAAGTTACTAGATAGACCCTCATGAAGCTTTAGTTTTTTTCATTTTGCTTCCTAAAAGTATTTTTATTCCTGTTCTCTTTGCCTAGATTCCTGCAATTGCAGACTGCAACGGTCTATCATTGTACGTTAAGCGACCGTTAACGCTTTCCAATCTTTAGATATGTGCATATGAATTTATATTATTGAAATTATAATAGTTGACCATCCTTTTGTTTATCAATAGTATGGTTGGGACTTGGGAATATAGCCACTTTTTTTCGAACAAAGGGACTATAGCCACTTAATAATGAATATTTAAACGATAAGCTAATGA
>NW_026619553.1:0-7829 GCF_000801105.2 Raphanus sativus | reverse complement strand
GACTGAAACATTCCCTCCCAGGTCGGCCAAACCGATCTGCGTTACCAACAACAGGCTCTTGTCTCCCATCAGGAGCCCTGGGTTCGTCCCATCCAGGAACCCTGTTTATGTAATGGAAGCAGCTTCGAGAATGATTGAACCAAGTCCTCCTAGGATGGTTGCTGCTAGAACGCGCTTTTCGCCGTCATCCAACTCTCCTTCATCGGTTCCTATGAGGATTCAAGATTTAAGAGAGAAACTAGAAGCTGCACAGAAGGTTTCAAGCCGCCAAGTCAGTGAAATGCACAACGATAAGAAGAGAGCATTAGCATCAGTCTCAAAACCATCAACTAGTAATAGTAAGTTCACAGGGAAAAACAGTTCTTCTGATGGTTTGAAGAGAAAAGCAAAGCCACCTTATGTATCTGCACAAGCAAAGACCAGCACAACGCCCTTAAGCGTCCTCAGCAGAAGCCAAAAGGAGAAAGCAGAAGCTAAGAATGGTCTCAGAGGAGGAGCTCACATTAACACAGGAAAGAGTGTGCTTAAGCAGAATCACCAGAAACAGAACTGCAGAGACAACAACCAACGCTCAGTGACCTCTGCTTCAAACCAAAAAAGCAGCAATGTAGTTAACAAAGCTGTGAACAAGGTTCCGGTGTCAAAGCAGCAGGGTGAGGCATTAGCGGGAAAGAACACTTACTTATCTTTGTCCCGCAAAAAGACTCTTCCCAGGAGCAAAAAACCTCCAAATGGGAGGATGCAAGGAACTGGAATCAAAAGGAATGAAAACGTGATAAAATGTAACGTCACCATTGATAATAACACAGGCAAAGATGATCGGAAAAAGGAAATGGATGTGATCTCATTCACGTTCTCATCCCCCATCAAAGGCTTATCATCTGATTCTCTATCTTCCACTCAAGGAAACACAGACCGAGACACAGACTCTGCAGTTAGTTTCGATATGTTTGGTGGAGATTCTTTAAATGTTCTGTTAGAGAAAAAGCTCAGAGAGCTGACTTCTAAGCTTGAGTCTTCTAGCTGTAGCCTGACCCAAGAAGAGTCTTCACGCTCCAGTGCAAACGATGGGGTGAAAGGGAAGTCGACACAAAACGGTCTGGATACGGTTTTATCAGAGAGTGAATCTGTTTCTGACTGCACTTCAGTCTATGACAAACAAAAGTTTCAGGTTGGTTCTAAGAGACTAAATATCCAATCTATTTAGCATTATAAAGTTTAAATGTCTTGCCATTGTTTGGTCTCTTTACATTACTCAAGGCTTTCTAACTAGTAATGTTGTGTCTTCTGGAAAAAAGATGATACAAGCAGAAGAGCAGGAAGTTAGCAGCATTAGCACTGTGACAGAAGCTGATGATCTCAGAAGCTTCTGCAACAAGGGCTTCTCAGATTGCAGACAGACCACAGAACATGGTTCGTTTTCTTTTACTTCACAAGACAAGAGACAAGTCTTAGTTATTCTTATTCCCACCGAAGAACACCTGCAAAACTTGTTTGCATTGAATAGGATTTAGGCAGTAGGTAGAACTTGTGGATTAAAAGGAAGCTTGATTGCAGCTAATTTTACCTTGTTAAAAACGCTTTACAGAGATTAAACAGTCCTCACCAGATCAAGAATTCACATGGGTTTCATCAGCACAAGAAGAGTCTGAACTCTCAGAGTCTGTAATAACACTGGCTTATTCAGAAGACGAAGAAAGGCTAGACTGGGAGCTTGAGTACATATCTGAGATCCTCGGTTCTGACCAACTGATGGTGAAAGAGTTTGCTTTGGGGATGGCTGCTGATATATTACCTGCGAGCCTCTTTGATGAAATGGAAGGCCCTGGAGAAGCAACAGCAGCCAAGCTTAGAAGAAAAACTGTATTTGATTTTGTCAATAACTCCTTAGCACTTAAATGCGAGCAGATGGTTAGGGGTACCTGCAGAGGGATATTCGGGAAAGAGGGGATTCTGTTTGAACATAGAGTTTGGTTAGCTGAAGAACTGAACAGAGAGGTTCAGGGGTTGAAGAAGATGAGGGAGATGATGATGGACGAGCTTGTTGACAAAGAGATGAGCAGTTTGGAAGGGAATTGGCTTGATTTCGAGAGGGAGAGTTATGAAGAAGGCATTGACATTGAGGGAGAGATAGTCTCTACGTTGGTTGATGATTTAGTTAATGATCTTGTCTGTGTGTTCAAAGAACAACAAGGGCATGGGTTAGTGTCTGCTTTTGTCAGAGTTTGATCTTCTCTCAGCGTTGTAGAAGCTCCTGGTCATATCCTCTGAGCATTCCTTATATATTTTTCAACGGTTCTTTTGATTTGTTATGTATTGTCTTACATGGGTAAATCCCTTTAAAGATCGAATGAAGTGCAAATAAACTATCAAAATGATTAAGAAAAATGTTTAACAACTTTACTTTTAAGTTTAGAGGATTTAGAATAGAAGAGTCTTTTGACATAAGAAAGCAAATAGTTTCAAGTCAACAACTGAATCTAAATCATTACAAGCCTGTGTCTGAAGCATCATCGATTCATCGTACTCTAAGCCTAGATAGTTAGCTGACTAGAGAGTACAAAGTACAAACCCAATATCTCAAGGATAAGATTACACACTACTAGTACTACACACACATTTTTCTACATGAGAGACTTGATATCATCATCTGAGTTAACTGAATCATCTTCCAGCTCCTGCTGCTTTGAGGAAATTGTCAAAGGGACTAGCTGGAGGCAGACTCATCATGGACCACGTATCCTGAAACACACCACATTCTCTCCCATAGATGCTCCCATCTTCTGTTACCTGTAAAGTTTCAAACTTTCTCAGTATTAGTAAAAGACAAACACAAGACTGAAACTAGGCCTTTGAAAGGTGAACATATACCTTTTCAAGTGCAGAAGACTCCTCTGATGAGTTTCTGTAGAGACCATTCACTTGGCGGTTCTCGGTGGCCAACCACCTTGAGAGCCTCTGTCTTGTCCCAGTCCCAAAGGTTTCGCAGCGGTTTGTCATTGTGTCGTAAGGAAGCGGAGAAGTGGAGACAGATGACACAACTACTTGACCAGCCACCTCAAGCGCCTAGACAACAAAATCATAAGAATGACAAATCGTTTCTAACTTATGTTGAATGCGGTTCTGCGCTTACAGATTCCATAAGCTGGCCAATGCTGAGAACTTGAGGAGTAGATGATGAAGGGGACCCTCTTGGTTGAAAACGTACAGAGAGTTCACTCGTCACTTCGTCCTCAACCATTGTACCTGCAGGTATGTCCTGTAACAAAAGAAACTAATATTTACATACAATGTCCCAAAGTTAAACCCAATCTGGATCTTGAGAGAGATTAGTTTACCTCATCAAAGGACAGCGATTCCTTAGAGATACTTTGGTTTGGTCCAGGCTCAGAGATAAGCCGTGATCCAAACATAAAAGCATCATCAGGTGTGAACGGCTCAGAGAGTTGCATCTGTACATCAGCTTCTTGGAACTTAACAAGAGAAACATATACATAAACTCAAGTCAGTACAAGAAACACCAGGTCTATACTCAAACAAATAACATAAAAGCTAAGCTTTACCTTTGAAGCCTTAGATAGATTTTTAGCCACAACATCGGTTATGATAGTGTTGGAGAGTTCTACTTTGCTTCTCATCTCAAACAGCATTGAAGTAGCCATCTGGCTATCACTTGATGACCCAAAGTCTTTCATATTCGCCTGTGGTTTTAAGTGAAGTTGCAAGTCATCGCCAATGAACAGATACGGATCCACCTGAAATATTTTTTTTAGCACATGATCAAGTTATACACACAACCTCTATGGAGAGATGTAATAAGTGAAACAGCGCACTGAGAACTCACATCACCAGGAAGTTGACTCTTCAAGATTTTGCAAATATGAGGAATCTGATATATTTTGGCAGCGAACATCAGCGTACTCGTGGATAAAGCAAGGATCAACCGCTTGCAAACCGTTGGCAATGTCCCTGGCAATGAGGAAAGTTTGATTGCACATAAGCGGTTTCTAAACGTTTTGATCAGATTAAGAGAGTATAATCAAATCATAGAGTACCGTTATTAAGGTCCAAAGAAAGATTCCTCAGTGAGAAAAGAAGCTGGAAGGCACGGACAACAAGCCCATCATCAGGGTTCTGCAGTTTAAAATGATCATGAGAGGGGTTAAGTACAGCATCACCAAAGTGTGGACATTAAGAGAGACAGAAGAGGTGTACCTTTAGTCGCAAGGAAAGAAGCACCAAACTCAAAGAATGAGCAATAGCTTCAATGTTTGAAGGTACATTATCAGAAAGAGTTGACTGTGTCCAAAACGCAGATAACAATTGCCCTATTTGATCTTCAGTAAACTTCATCATTGATGGTAACTTCAAAAAACACCAAAATAGCATTAGAAGACTGCATAAAACATGTGATGGTTCATTAGCACATTTACCATATCAGCTAGACTGACACTCCCAGCAGTCCTATCAATCATGGAATTCAACTTGTGAAAGTTTGGGGAAGATTTGTAGTTCTTAAGATCCTCATTATAACCGTTCTTCTCAATCTTGACGCCGTCCTTCTCCTTTCTGAGCTTGTCTAATCTAGCAGCGATAGATGTGAACGCAGAGGTTGTTGTATCGCTTCTCAAGTTCCTGGACTCGTTGAGATAACCAGAAGCTCTCACTGATGCAAGTCCAGCCTGAGACTGACCAGAACTCGGCAAGAGAATCACAGAGAATATCTCATGCGCTCCCACACGAGTTTCCACATTTGGATGCAGCATTGCTTTAAGAAGCGCATCAAGAAGTGCGTCTGGGAAAACCTGTTGCGAACGCATAGATGGGGACAACGCTGAAGACATTGCGTGTGCGAGAATCAACAGTGATCCAACCGCTGCACGTGAAACAACTCCTGAAGAAGGAAGCCCCTCGACTAAAACAGCCATCATATCGAACAATGGCTGTGTGTTTCCAATTCCTTTGGCTATCTCTCGCAGACAATCTTCAATAGAGTTCTGAAGCATCACGTTCAAGTTGAGTTCCTCTTCTCCAACTGATCTCGACGTTGCCTGGAAGCTTTTCCTCAGATGCCGGCACAAGTCATTAACAAAACTTATGTCCCTGAGGTACGAACTGGTCCGGATCAGCTTTGCTAGACAACCAGCAACTTGTATGATATATGCCTTGAGTTCAGGATCACTGACAACATGCTTATTGTCAAGATGACGTACAACAGTTGATAACACCAGCTGCTGACTCCCTAGTATAAGAAAAAAGAAACATAACAATTAGTACGCATACATGTATAGACAAAACAACTTCACGGACAAGGATTGCGTAAGTTCATCATTATTGCATATGTTGCAGGTAGTTTTTATATATCATATGTAATAGAAATAAATATTATATGATGATGTAATAGATATTTTGACCAGTGTTAAATAAAAAGAGGAAAGAGAGACTAAGTAGATACCAGAGGTTTCCATCATATATGTTGCATCAGAGAGAACTATCATGGCCAGACCGTTTGGAGGAGTCCATTGGCGTCTAGAGTTGAAATAGCTGAACATAGGATCCAAGATACACCGCAGAGTTGTGCTTTCTTTAGCCAGATCAACCATCCTCTGGAGACAAATCTGTGCCCACACTTTAGGCATCTCACTCTCTTCTCTGAGAACAATCAAACAAAGATTAAGTAAATTTTTTTCAAAGTGGATGAGGGCCCTGAGAGTAAATATTATAGGTTACTTACTTAGTCAATAGAGTCGGATCTTTTCTTGCAGTTCTTGGTCTGACAATCATGTAGCTAGGGCTATTACAACCGCTGACTCCTGCTCCTCGGCCTTCACATCTGATCACTTCATTCACCCAGTTGCAGTTCTGCTCTTCTCTGTCTTCGTTGGTCTGAGCGATCATGTTTGCCTCGTAGTTATCAAGAACGGCGTGTACAATCTCATCAAAAGAAGCAAAGATTTGTGAAAACTCTCCCATAAACCACACCTGAATGAAGAAACAAAACATAAGAAAAAAAATAAACACTGATAAAAACAGAAAAAAAAAAACTTTTGGGTAAGTTGAGATTGCTCTACCATAGCTGAGAGGCATTGGAGGCCAGATGCTCTCAGACACTGCTTTTGATGTTCTTCACCTTGTTCACGAGCCAATGAGCAAACTTTATGCGCAAATTTTTCAATGCTGTGTGTGTAAGTTCCATCAACCTATTCGTATCAGATAAAGAGTCAGATACTTCGCATTATCAACATGGACTAGCATAAGCGTAGATAGTAGAATTGATCTTTTACCTGACTGTAAATGAACCTTGTCAAAGTTTGGCATCCAAGAATGGTTGGTGTGTCCTGCTTTGAATTCTCAAGTAGCTCTGTAACCACATTCAGCAAACTTGCAGCGAAATAAGCCCTTGAAATAAGAGAGGGAAAGAGAAACATGCAAACTTTAGTGAAAAAAGTTTAAGAATGATTGAAAAGAATGTTGCTATGACTTTGCCTTACATCTGATCTTTGCAATGGCAAAGCATTTTGTTGTAAGCCTCAGTGACAATATTGATGAACTTCATCTGTTCAGATCGAAGGTCCTTGTAACACCTCTCTTCAAGAATCTTAGCTATCTGTGACAAACACAAAACACAAATAATTTATTTGCTAAACTTGCACACAAGACTCTTCTTACACACCAACTATGTAGTAAGAACCAAAAAGAAAAAGAAAAAAACTATACCTTAGGGATACGGATTGGGTTTTTGGCAGCATATTCACACAATTTGACAATCTTTCTCTCATTTGGTGCACCATCCTACAGTTGTTACAAATTCACAAATCATAAAAAGACACCAGGATAGAGATGCTCAGAAGCAAAAGACTACATTAGTTTACAAATGAAAAGTTCGAAAACTTTTTTGAACAATTATTAGCAGCTGCAAGGAGACACTTACAGGGGATTTAGGGAAGATCTCGCCGAGCAGTTTCTTGTAACGCTTAGCGGGATGTCGAGATCTCGGCCTGAGAGCAGGGCAGCAAACGCACATACTCTCGCACGCTGGAAAAACATTCCTTGAGATGAACCCCATTTTTATCTGCAAACACACACACACACACACACACACACACACAGAAAACAAGAAGAAAGTGGTGTTAGTACAGACTTTTGTAAACCCTCCAAAGTTGCTAAACTAAAAGCACTGCTCAAGGAGAATAATAATAATAAAAGAAAAGAAAAAAGAATCGAACTTTCTAGGATGAAAAATTAGAAACCAGACTTTATAAATTCAAAATTCAAAATTTTAAAACATAAAAAAGGTAAAATTGTCAGAGGTTCAAAATCAGTAAAACCTAAACGAATGTGAAGAACGAAACAGGGTTAAGGACAATGTGTTTGTGGAGACCAATGTGTGTATAATGATCTTTGTAATAAACAAACCCTAATCAAATTTCAGCTTAATACATAGAGTAAAAAGAGGAAGAAGAGAATCACAAGAGATCATGAAAGAAACCATAAAGATAAAGAGAGATTTGGAGAGACATACAGAGCTTCCTGGGGAACGGATCTGGAGGAGACGAAGTGAAACTGCAAACTGGTTTCAAAGACAAAGATTTGATTTAATCTAGGCGCGTGGATGTGGAATCCAAACTTCAATTACAGAGGAGAGAGAAGGAGAAGAAGCACGTGAGATGTCACAGATTTTAATGTGTTTTCCTTTTTCACTTGGAAAAAAGCAGAACTAGGTCCTGTCTTGTGTCAGAATAATTTGGTCTTGTTTGGTTTTTCAAAAATTTGTTCCATATTTATCCAAATTATTGCAAAATCGTCAAATTATTTATAAAATATACACA
>NW_026619552.1:0-7830 GCF_000801105.2 Raphanus sativus | reverse complement strand
TATGCATACACTCAAATATCATATGATTATATATATATATATATATATATACATGTGATATGAAATATACTGATATCATAGCTTTACAATATCCAAAACGTAAAATAGATCGAGGTGACGAGGTCTCGTTTTGATAATGTATCACTTTAGAAAGAAAGAAAAGTATATCTGTGGAGCCACTCCAATTGCTGCTGCGAAAACATGCTTTTAATGGATGCACTCATTCACATGTCGTGTGTGAGACATTTGGTACCATCATTACTAGCTTCATCATCAAATCTTTATTTCCTTTTCATTGTTTTACTGAAACAATATTAGTGTCATACAAAATTTTCTAAATCACTCTTTTATGTCTCTCTCCATATATAATTACTAAAGACGCTTCAACTTACGGCGAAGCCGCGCGTAGTCTGAATGTTGATTTAATTCACGTAGAAAACAAAATGCTGCAAACTTTTCACTATAACTTTGATTACGATTGAAATATATTTGACGTTAAAGTTACGTTTTTCCTGGATGGTACAAGCCAATTTTTGATGAAAAATATAAAAGGAGGATTGTGACTAGTCTTGCATGTACTTAATGCGTTTTCATACCTTACTAGAACGGGATCGAGACTTCACCTAAATGCATTACTAAGCAACCTACCAAACAAAACCTTCTTTGAAAAGAAACATACCCATTTAAAACATAACTTAAACTAACTTGATGTTCTTACTTATTATACAAGCATTATGCATCTATGGTGAATTAATTTTAGGTATGTGATCTTACGATAAAGTTTGATATAAAAATGTTGGGGTGAACACTTGTTGTATATATACTACGTTTTTCAGACATTCATCATTAGGCAGTTAGTATGTAGATTAAGACTAAAACTGTTATGCTAGCTAAGTCTTAATCAGCTATAGATCGCAATGCTCATCTCTTCAAATGTTTTCACTTTAAGCTATTCGGTTTAGTAGATGATTTTTCAAAACATAATCTAGTGGCAAAGATACCATAATGAAACACCAATCAGTGTTGGTCTTGTTCATAAGAAAACATAGCAGTTACTAAAAAGTAAAATATTAGAGTAAATTATTACTATTGACTATTTATGGATCAACTTAACTAGTTCTCTCGTTGACTACGGATGCTTAGCTACTTAATTATTTTCGGTTTTACTTGACCGAGCTTAGCTCAAACTGTACAAATTTGAGTGAAGAAAAAAGAAACTGCACAAATCGCATTTATTGCAATTGATGTCTAAACAAACTTTCCAATTAAAGAGACTGGGACCTGTCTCATAAGTCATAACGCTGAAATAAATAATATTACAAAATCAAGAAACAACATAATTCAGAATATTAAAATAACAAAAGAAAAGAAAGAAAGAGAGACAGGCTTAATCAAAAGCACCAACCAAAGTTACCAACTACATCACAGACAAAAACCAAAGAGAAGAGAAGAAAGAAAGAAACAACAATGGCCATGGAAGAGAAAAACAAGAAAATCAAGAAGATCAAGAAGATCAAGAAGAAGAAAGATACCAAATCCTCGCCGGACATCTCCTTCAAACCTTCCTCCGCCGTCAAAGGCCTCAAATTCGGCGGCCAGGTAATCGTCAAATCATTCACAATCCGGCGAGCAAGAACACTCGAGCTCCTCAAACTCCTCTCCCTCCCTTCTTCATCATCACCATCTCCGCCGCTTCTTTCCATGGCGGCGTATCTTCCGACCAACTTCACAATCTTAGCTCACCAAGCATGGCACACGCTCACCCTCGGGCTAGGAACGAGGAAGTCCAAAGTGATAGTCTTCGTGTTCGAAACGGAGGCGATGAAGACGGCGGTCACGGCGGCGGAGGGAGGACTCTGGCCGTCGGAGATTCCGCTCGGTGAAGTGAACAAGAAGATGATCAGAAAGTTAAAGAGCTGGGAGATGGCGAGGTTCAAGTTCAGGAAAGGGTGCATCACGTTCTACGTATACGCTGTGAGAAACGCCGGAGGCGAGGGGTTTGCGGCGGCGGAAGACTTAAAGGTAATCTTACAGGCGGTGGTGGCTTTGAAAGACTTCATGGATCATACGGCGATGCTTGTAATGCCCCACCAGAAAGCTATTAATTACGCTTCTTGCCCTCCTTTTGCTATGGCTCACTAGAGTGGCCATCTTTTTTTTTTCTTTTTTTTTTCCTTTTTACTCATATAAAAATAGTTCCGTTTATTTTTATTTTTTGTGGTAAAGTTTGATTCATTGTTTTATGAAAAATACTTTTAAATAACAATAAATAAAGTCTTTTTCAGAAATAACACACACAAGAAAATCACCAAAATAATATTCACTAAAAATAAAATAAAAATATTTATATTGTTTAGAGTTTAAGGTTTAGTATTTAGTGATGAGATTAAAAATTAAAATTTAGGATGGAGATAATTTAATGTTTTATTGATTAGTAATTTTGAGATTTTTTCTTTAAATAATATCTTCTATTACAAATATTATTTAACATTGCTCTTTTTTTATCTCTGTTATCATTTTAATGATAGTGGCTTTTGTAGTATTTTGCACTTTTGGTACTAGTTTGGAGGTGTCGATGTTATGTGGTCTAGTTATCCAAAACAAGTGTCGCAATGTGTTTATTTCTACATCATGATTCATGACAAGTCAAGTATGTCTTGAATGAGATCAAAACTCATCAATACGTATATTGTTTTATACTCTGTTCTAAAACGCGGCGCCGAGGGCCGCGTAGTCGCCGGAAAGTCGCGAGGCGGGACGGAGCCGCCGGGATTAGGTGGTAATCGGCCAAAAAATCGGGTGTTGTGAAAAAATTTCATTTTTCTTCATTTAAACTCCACAAATCGAATAATATTTCATAGATGTATCAGTAGTTAGTACAGATCTAGCAAAAGAATGAAAAAAATCACTGTAAAAACGAAAGAAAAAAGGTAGCCGCCATGTTTTTAGGGTTTGAGGTCGTGATCTAAAGGAAGAAGATGAAAGCTAAATATCATTTTTACCCTTCATTAAAGGATAGTTGAAAAAATGACAAAAATTAGGCATAGGAGATTCGAACCCAGCCCCACTCTGGGCAATTTAATAACGATGGCCACTGGGCCACTTCTGATTCTCTGTAAATAAATTAAGTTATCTAGTATATATACGTATAAATTAAATAAAGTTTAAAAATTCCGCCCCGCGTAATTTCCGATTAATCCCCGATTTTCTCGTTAGGCGCTAGGCCCAACCCGACCGCCCGACTAACGCCTAACGAGTTCTTGAACAGGGGTTTTATATATTTGACCGACAAAATGTTATTAATTCTAAATCAGCATTGTCAATATCACGCTATGTTAACAATGCAATGTCACCATCGTAGAATATCATTGCCAGTGCGATGTTAGCCAACTTTTATAATTGCATTTTGCTCATGTTTGAGAAAACAAGTGACCGAGGAATAACAACATTTATATTTTTTTTCTGTTGAGCATTGGTTTGTTTAAAAATAGTGAACAAACCAATGGTTACCTTACTAATTAGAGCCATAATTCAAGTAGCTAATCATTTTTTTCTTTGTTTAACGAACCGGTAAAGAGTTACAAAACAATGAAAAGAAAGGTTACAAGATATCTTTTTGAACCCTACTACACAAAGCATATAGATTATATAATCTATTGCGAACCATAGATGAAGCAGACGGTTGATCAAAGAGTGCGACTGATCACTAATCATAGGATATACACATATTTCGAATCATAATTTAGAAGAATATGTTATTGTGAAACTTTCTTTTATTTCTATAGTTTAGAGAAAATATATACAGTATTAGAGCATGTGCAACGGTAGTAACTTAGGAATCCTTAGCAGGAAAAATATATTAAATTATTATGTTTTTAGGTTTCTGTGCCACAATTGATCTGTTAAAGTCCGTAAATAAGGACCAATTTATATGCAGTTACGTCACTGTTTGCGGGCCCCATTACACGTGGTGGTCCACGATAGATTAGTTTTTTTTTAATTCAGACGAAAAAAAAAATATATATTCCAAAAAGTGTACTTTGGTTATCGAGCCTGTTGATCCTGGATTATGGGTGCTCTTAGAAACAAAATTGTACAACAAAAATTAGAAGAGACTAAAAATCGACATTTGATTTTGGGTTCTAACTAATATAATTTCATAAAAATTGAGTTAGAAAAAGTGATACCTTACGATTCCCAACCTCATTGACAGCCCACTAGTAGTGATCCTCGATGACACTCGTGGTCATTGGTGAGGTAATTCTAATCAAACTGATCAAGAATGTTTACAAATTCATACATTATAATGATTAATGAACTACACTTTGAAATTTTGTATATTAAAAATTCTATTATGGGGACTGCGTAATTACATTGTACGGATCTGAAAATATAGATCTAAAATTGAGAGTGGATTCACGTATATAGATGTTACCCCTACCTACCAAAGGATGATTTGTCGAGGAATCGGAACCAAGGAGAATTTTGGCAGACACAATTATGCAGTACGCTCTAACGTTAATATTTCTTTATAGGTTGATGGACCATCTAAATCAAACATAAAGATCACAAGACACCGAAATCAACGCGCTCAAGGGTATGTCAAAAGCAAGTATCATTAGAAGTTAACTTTTATTTACTCAAATAAAAGAAATTGACACCAAAAATAGAATGAATATAGAAACCTTAAATTATAAGAACAACACATGAACCATTATTATGTTAGGGTCTTTCCAAACAAATGCTATATAGAGAAATCTCTTAAGAGACTTCACTTAGTACCTACAAGCACCATTGCTTGGGTTGTTCCCTACCACGACACCAGTTCCGCTGAAATTACACGCCCCATCAGTGCGACCGTTTTTCTGGAAATAAGCGTTCATCACAAACGACGCGTGCGTCCTCATGCTGTTCGGGTTAAAGCAAGAACCACCAGCTTGGATCGGTCTACAATCAACACCTCCCTGACTACACACCCAATCAATATTTCCTTGTAACTGCGCATCACTGGCTCCCAACTTGGCCACACACCATTTACCACCGCCAGTACTAGGAGCAGGCAATGCTGGTGCTGGCCGGCCGCCACCACCTTGCCCGTTTCTTAGGAGACCAACGTCGTAAACCGGGGAGAAATCTGAATGGAAAAGCCCCCAGTTTCGCTCCGCGGTTGGACCGGGCTTGCCTTCTTCATTAAACAAACCGAATAGGTAAGTCTCAAACCGTCTATTAGGCATGAGAGGTGTTCCTTGTCGTTGTGAACGTTTGATAATGTTGCGGTTGAACCAAGCCGCGTTTTCAAGAGAGCACCAAGGTGCGTCACAGGCAGATGGCCAGCCAGTCTCACCGACGACAATGTTAACATCACCGTAGCCAAGAGCTTTCATGGCTGAGTAAGTCGAGTCCAAGAGAGCATCGTACATGTTTGTGTAGATTTTGTGGGTGAACGGGTCACGGACCGCTTTGTACGGTGAACGGAAGATGGCGAAGTTGATGTTTTTGGGGTCGAAACCGAAGTAAGGGTAAGGGTTGATCATGAAAGGAGACCTGGTTCGGCGATGGTAAGCTAGGATTGGAGCCAATACGCCTTTGTCCCAACCAGGTCTAAATCGACCGGTACTTGGTGCACCGTTCAGGTCATAGGCTATGATGTTAAGTGCATGTGCGGTTGTGACCTGAATCCAATTGCACAAAAAAAAGTACATTAGATTAAATGATTACTTATCAGTCAGTAACAAGTTACATACGTATATATGATGTAATGAAAGAACTTGATGTTATCAACTCAACATGTCCTAATGCACTTAAAAAAAACATGTCCTAATGTAAAGACAACCTTGGACGGTGAGACAACACGTGGGATTAGTCTATATGGAATACGGTAGGAAATTGAAAAATTATCATTTGCTGACTTTTCAAAAAAATAAAGTTACGTAAACAAAAACACTTCGTCACTTTTTCTTGAAAAGTCAGCAAATGATAATTAGATATCTGTACGTACGCAAAAATACTTCGTCACTTCCAATATCAATTTTTTTTTGTTTTAAAAAACAATATCAAAATTTAAACAGATATCTTCAAAGTTTAATTATAAAGATCATCATAAATTTAGCAAATTAACTGAAATTAGTATGCTAATGACATTGAACTATATTCAATTGATTTGTTTACAAAAATAGAAATAAAACTGACCTTAACATCTCTGACACCAGCACGAACCAAAGCTTTGTTAAGATTCCTCATCGCCGGCAAAAGGTTCGAGATCATGTTATTATCTCCAGTGAGCAGAATCTCATTTCCGACGGAGATATACTTGATCTTCGTCTGAGGATGAAACGGCAATATATTAGCCGAGACCCATCGACGAGCTCGCCTTCCGTTAGCTAACGCCGGGATATCACCGTTAGGGACGGTGACGACGACGGAGATTCCGGTACCGGCGAAGGCACGGAGGATGTTGGGATCCACGTTGAAGATCTTGACGCTGTCGATAGAAGTCTGAGTCTTGAGGAAGTTCGCCACCTCAGTAGGTGGTGGGAGGTTTCCAAGAGTGCCGTAGTTGACGCCTATGGCAGAGATCACGGCCGGGAGGGCGAGAAATACGGCGGCGGAGAGGAGGAGGAGGAGAGATATTGACGGTGGCGCTTTGGCCATTTTTACTATTTTCGGAAAATGGGAAAATCAAACGATTCAAAGTGGAACCCGTGAATCGTTTGAGTTATTTTTTTTTTCTAATGACGAGAGAGTTGATGATTATTGAGAGGCTATATATAAGAGAAAATAATAGATAAATAGTTATGACCATTTGTATAGACGTATACGTCTGGTATTAGTGTATATGTATATTTTTAGTAAAGACCAGCCTGATTTTCTTGAAAAGGAAAAATTATCTGTTGTCTTTTTAGTTAATTTGGCTAAGTATAGTTTTTTATCTTGTCATCTTTTGTGCTGTTAATACTAAAATTATCTAAATGTAATCCAAATTTTAAGCTTGTTTTATTGTTTATCTAAAAAATTAAATTATCAGATTAATTTTACTATCCTAATTTAGTGTCCTTAATCGGACATGTTTTTCTTGAACAAAGTATATTTATTGATTAGAGTGATTCATATTGTTGTTAATGTAGTTAGCAAATGTGTGATTGGTTAATATAGTTAGCAAATGAATTTATTTATTAGGGTAATGTAGTTAGCAAATGAATTAAGAAAAAGTGAAAGGGGAGATAGATCGACGTGGTTTCTGATTATAGTTATATTGACACGTGTTTGTACTTTGTAGAATGAAATCGTATGACTTTGACACTACCGACTGCAGTCAAACAAATTCGAACATAGAAAAGTATGAAGTTGAGGAAGCTCTGGCTCTTTAGCCTGTTAAACGTAACTCTTTGTTTAACCAAAACTGAAAAACGGCATTTTCTGCCGAAACCAAAAAAAAAATTTAGTTTTCAAAATCCAAATCTTGTTTTCTACCAAACCTTTAAAATTAAGTTTTTTCGCGAAACCACAAAATCATAGTTTCCACTACAATACAAAATTAATTTTATATATATTTATTTAAATGTTATAGTTAGTTCATTATTAAGAATAAAATCATGTCCCATTTTAGTGTTTTAACTAATAATATTCAAATGTTAATATAAAATAAAAAATGAACAACTTAATATCTACTTATTAAAAATTAAGTACTTTTCATTACTGTTTGGAAACATGAATAAATGAAAAATGTTTAGAAACATAGATAGCAGATTAAATATTTTTTTTATTTATACATTTAGTCATTTCATTTACAATAAATTAAGTATTTTTTTTTTGTATTTCTTTTTATTTATA
>NW_026619551.1:0-7830 GCF_000801105.2 Raphanus sativus | reverse complement strand
CTTTGGATCCCTTACATTGTTGGTAAGGTACAAAGACCCACTGGCCAATCCCCAGGCCTTGAGGAACCTACTCTTTTTCCCTTACAAGGTTTTGTCCCAAAGGGTTTTCCTTGTAAGGTTTTTAATGAGGGGATTCTTCAAGGTTCCAAGCTTGACTTAGGATCTCCTAGAGTCAAGCTTGAGGGGGAGTGTTAACTTGAAGAGAAGAAAGGAGAAACCAAAGGTGTTTGTGTAGATGGAGTGTGGTGCAAGAATAGGGCAAGACCTCCGGAGATTGTATATCAAGGCTTTAGGAGTGTCTAAAGATGTCCAGAAGTGTTGTGATGAGTGTGCAAGCTTAGGGCAAAGTCCAGGAGGGACTTAGAAGCATGTTGGGAACACATGGGCGAGTGTGCAAACTTAGGGTGAGGCTGTACGGATTTGGTACGGACGTTGTACGGACCGTACGGATCCGTACAGACCTGGATGACCCAAGAGTTTGATATCTCAACCAGATAAGAAGATTTGAAGTTGGTGCAAAGTCCGGGCACAACCTTGCATACGAAGAAAGGTTTGTGACAAGTTGGTGCAAAAAGAATAGGGCAGAATAGTGTTTGGATAAGGTTCTATGCAAATGGTATCAAAAGAGAATCAAGGAGATGCTTTGTGATACCATTGGGCGAAATGGTCTTTGAGACAGGCTGTATCTGAGTGTAAAGAAGAGACAGCCTTTGTGATGAATCAAGACATGAAGAAGGGCGGATGCATCAAACCTTATCCACTCAGCTGCTGCTTTAGTTTGAATTAAAGTAAAAGGCGCCAGCCTGCAAGGGTTTGAATAAACCAATCACACAGCAGCTTATCTTATCTTCTCATCACATACATTGCAAGAAGGAAGACTCAATCCACACCATCTATTTCTCTTTAGTTAATTACAGCCATTAGATAAAGGGTTTTGATGTAACCAAATGTGAAAGCTTATAAATAAGCATGTAGTTGGCGAATTGTAAGCTCTTAAGAGAGTTGGGGGTATTCCCCTCTCCTTCATGAATTAAAAGTGTGTTCTTGGATCAGATACTTTAGTCTACCCCTTTCTTAAGTCTCTTAATCTCTCTAAGTCTCCATTTCTGATCTGAGTTCATATTTAATCACTCATAAACACTGCCATAATCTATCTCTTCCCAAATCACCTAAACAAACCTTTATCTTGCTCCATTGGAGTTGTTTACACAATCACACACACATAGAGTTGAGATCTCTGTAAAACTCATATGGTATCAGAGCCAGGTTCATCAGAACTTGGTTCTTGCTTCCGCTGAAGCTCAGAGCTCACCTCCATGTCGCCTGAAGTGAAGAAGAAGCTCCATGGGTTCATCCGGCTGTTCAACACCTCAAGAGGAAGGCGTGTGCATCCAGAGTATCCAGTAGCTGTCTGTCTCTTATCATCCACCATCTCATGTCGTCCCTGAAGAAAGAAGGTCCAAGGAAGCAAAGGCCATGAAGCGGATTAGCTACCCACTTCAACAAAGCCATTTCCGAGTCCTTGCTATTCAAAGTCCAAGAAGAAGTTTCTCAAGAAGAAAGCTTACTGCTTGTACTGGTGTGGCGTGTTCAACATGGAGAAAGGTGGGGTCTTTGGCATGGAGGGTTCAAGAGAAAGACTCATGGAAGAAGGAGAAGTTGGGCTCGAGACCAACAACTCTTGTACTTGCCGTGAAGTCACATATGGAGCAGAGAACTAACACTAGTTCTCTGACTGTAAGGAAATCTCTTTCTCTTGTTTAAAGCTTGAGCATTTGAACTGATTGTGTGTTGAGATGTGATTGAAAGCCTGAGGATGTGTTAAAGATTGCTAGATATAAATTGTTTAGGATCTGTTCCAGGTTGTTTAATGAGTTTGATATGGTGATTGGATGTTGTTCTTGTTGGCCGGTTCATAATGATTGTGTGACAGGGAGTTAGAAGCTTTGTCTAAGCCTGTTGCTTTCATGTACTGAACCGTGCTTATTGTGGAGTGTTGAGTGGTGTTGCTGCCTTAGGTTGATGCAATTTGATTCATGTCAAAGATGCAGTTAAGGCAGAAGTTTAATTGCTTAAGTAGCTTGCATAGATTCTGTTTAGAGCTTGCTTGTGCTTAGTGATGTTGCTTGCAAAGATGTGGACTTGCTAATGCTTGTTTCAGTCTTGTGCATAGCTTGAGACATTAGAGATCAAACTTGATGATTAGTCAAGGTTTGATCTCAATGCTTTTGTGTCTTATCTTTGCTGGAGTTTTGTGTTGTTTCAGGTACACAAGATGTGTTCTTTACTCACCTTACATCCGAGTAGAAGAGGAAGACTTTAAGCCATTGTTAAAGCAATGGAAAGTGGCTTGTGTATCTGGCCGGTTGAGAAAGCGCAGCTGTGGGAAGTGATGCGCTCCTGGTCATGGCAAAGATACACAAGGAGAGGTCATCACTTAAGTCTTGAGGAGGCTGGTGACCTGGTGGCATTGAAGCTGGAGGCTATGGCAGATTGGTTGGCTTAAGCGCAGCTGTAGGTGGTGGTGCGCTCCCAATTTGAGGTCTTACTGAAGCTCACTTCAAGCTTGAACATCCTAGACTCAGTCAAGCTTGAGGTGGGGATTCAAGTGAGCTTCCATAAGATCTTGCAAGCTCAATGACCTGTTCCTCCTTACCATTGCAAGCATCTGAAGAAGGAGCCAACCCGGGTTTAAGCAGTGGCGTGTTTACTCAAGAGACTGTTCAGAGCAGTCTTGGCTGTGTGTGAAGAAGGTTACTCTATCAAGGCGGTCTCTAGTGTGAGATGATTGGAGAGGGAGCTGAGGTATCCACCAGCATACCATCAAGGGTGGCGAGTTATGAAGATGAGTTGCAATGGTTTGTTGTTCCGGATCATGAAGCCATCAAACCGTTCAAGCTTGTTCCTTGAAAGAGGTCTCAAGCTTGAGGGGGAGTGTTAAAGAGGCTTCAATGATCAAGACTGTTCCAGCAGTGAGGGATTCAAGTGGCGAGTTAAACCGAGCCACTCCTCACCATAGAAACAAGGGAGTAAACCTGATCTTATACTTTACATTCTTTACATACTTTCATGATAGGTTTATCTCTTGAGGACTGATACACTTGTGGAATGATGTATCAGGTACTTGTATCTATCAAGGAAGGTCTGGTGTGTCCGAGCACTTTAACCCAACAAGAAGTTGGGTGAAAGGGGGAGAGACCAAGATCAGTTCCAAAGAAGAGTACAAGGCATGGTGGTGATGTGCAATGAGTATCAGCGAGTGCACATCACACATGAGGCCATGATCCAGGGTCTTTGGATCCCTTACATTGTTGGTAAGGTACAAAGACCCACTGGCCAATCCCCAGGCCTTGAGGAACCTACTCTTTTTCCCTTACAAGGTTTTGTCCCAAAGGGTTTTCCTTGTAAGGTTTTTAATGAGGGGATTCTTCAAGGTTCCAAGCTTGACTTAGGATCTCCTAGAGTCAAGCTTGAGGGGGAGTGTTAACTTGAAGAGAAGAAATGAGAAACCAAAGGTGTTGGGTGTAGATGGAGTGTGGTGCAAGAATAGGGCAAGACCTCCGGAGATTGTATGTCAAGGCTTTAGGAGTGTCTAAAGATGTCCAGAAGTGTTGTGATGAGTGTGCAAGCTTAGGGCAAAGTCCAGGAGGGACTTAGAAGTATGTTGGGAGCATATGGGCGAGTGTGCAAACTTAGGGTGAGGCTGTACGGATTTGGTACGGACGTTGTACGGACCGTACGGATCTGTACAGACCTGGATGACCCAAGTGTTCCATATCTCGACCAATTATGAAGATTAGGAGTTGGTGCAAAGTCAGGGCGCATGTCACTATTCAGAACACTATTCCAAGATGGTTTGTGAAAGAATAGTGTGCATATTATATGGATAAGGCAGCAAGGACTTAATCTGGTCAAAGGGAATCAAGTAAGCATCAAGAAGATGCTATGTGAAGCTTAGTGGTTACTTTGGGCGTGGACAGGCTGGCTGGAGCTGTAAAGAGACAGACAGCAAAGACCATGCACCTAGACTGAGTTGTGGACAGATTAAGAAGAGCCTTAGCCCATCCAATAAGAAGCAAGCGCCAGCTCTCTTTGATTTGAATTAAAGTGGCGCCAAGGCTTTGCAACCACAAACACTTCAGATATTACAAGCCTGCCATCTCATCTACACCATTTATTCTTCAAGTAAATTAACAGCCATTAGATTAAGGGTTTTAATGTAACCAGACTTGTAAAGCTTATAAATAAGCTAGTTGTATGCGATTGAAAACTCTTAAGAGAGTTGGGGGTATTCCCCTCTCCTTCATGAATTAAAAGTGTGTTCTTGGATCAGATACTTTAGTCTACCCCTTTCTTAAGTCTCTTAATCTCTCTAAGTCTCCATTTCTGATCTGAGTTCATATTTAATCACTCATAAACACTGCCATAATCTATCTCTTCCCAAATCACCTAAACAAACCTTTATCTTGCTCCATTGGAGTTGTTTACACAATCACACACATATAGAGTTGAGATCTCTGTAAAACTCATATGGTATCAGAGCCAGGTTCATTAGAACTTGGTTCTTGCTTCCGCTGAAGCTCAGAGCTCACCTCCATGTCGCCTGAAGTGAAGAAGAAGCTCCATGGATTCATCCGGCTGTTCAACACCTCAAGAGGAAGGCGTGTGCATCCAGAGTATCCAGTAGCTGTCTGTCTCTTATCATCCACCATCTCATGTCGTCCCTGAAGAAAGAAGGTCCAAGGAAGCAAAGGTCATGAAGCGGATTAGCTACCCACTTCAACAAAGCCATTTCCGAGTCCTTGCTATTCAAAGTCCAAGAAGAAGTTTCTCAAGAAGAAAGCTTACTGCTTGTACTGGTGTGGCGTGTTCAACATGGAGAAAGGTGGGGTCTTTGGCATGGAGGGTTCAAGAGAAAGACTCATGGAAGAAGGAGAAGTTGGGCTCGAGACCAACAACTCTTGTACTTGCCGTGAAGTCACATATGGAGCAGAGAACTAACACTAGTTCTCTGACTGTAAGGAAATCTCTTTCTCTTGTTTAAAGCTTGAGCATTTGAACTGATTGTGTGTTGAGATGTGATTGAAAGCCTGAGGATGTGTTAAAGATTGCTAGATATAAATTGTTTAGGATCTGTTCCAGGTTGTTTAATGAGTTTGATATGGTGATTGGATGTTGTTCTTGTTGGCCGGTTCATAATGATTGTGTGACAGGGAGTTAGAAGCTTTGTCTAAGCCTGTTGCTTTCATGTACTGAACCGTGCTTATTGTGGAGTGTTGAGTGGTGTTGCTGCCTTAGGTTGATGCAATTTGATTCATGTCAAAGATGCAGTTAAGGCAGAAGTTTAATTGCTTAAGTAGCTTGCATAGATTCTGTTTAGAGCTTGCTTGTGCTTAGTGATGTTGCTTGCAAAGATGTGGACTTGCTAATGCTTGTTTCAGTCTTGTGCATAGCTTGAGACATTAGAGATCAAACTTGATGATTAGTCAAGGTTTGATCTCAATGCTTTTGTGTCTTATCTTTGCTGGAGTTTTGTGTTGTTTCAGGTACACAAGATGTGTTCTTTACTCACCTTACATCCGAGTAGAAGAGGAAGACTTTAAGCCATTGTTAAAGCAATGGAAAGTGGCTTGTGTATCTGGCCGGTTGAGAAAGCGCAGCTGTGGGAAGTGATGCGCTCCTGGTCATGGCAAAGATACACAAGGAGAGGTCATCACTTAAGTCTTGAGGAGGCTGGTGACCTGGTGGCATTGAAGCTGGAGGCTATGGCAGATTGGTTGGCTTAAGCGCAGCTGTAGGTGGTGGTGCGCTCCCAATTTGAGGTCTTACTGAAGCTCACTTCAAGCTTGAACATCCTAGACTCAGTCAAGCTTGAGGTGGGGATTCAAGTGAGCTTCCATAAGATCTTGCAAGCTCAATGACCTGTTCCTCCTTACCATTGCAAGCATCTGAAGAAGGAGCCAACCCGGGTTTAAGCAGTGGCGTGTTTACTCAAGAGACTGTTCAGAGCAGTCTTGGCTGTGTGTGAAGAAGGTTACTCTATCAAGGCGGTCTCTAGTGTGAGATGATTGGAGAGGGAGCTGAGGTATCCACCAGCATACCATCAAGGGTGGCGAGTTATGAAGATGAGTTGCAATGGTTTGTTGTTCCGGATCATGAAGCCATCAAACCGTTCAAGCTTGTTCCTTGAAAGAGGTCTCAAGCTTGAGGGGGAGTGTTAAAGAGGCTTCAATGATCAAGACTGTTCCAGCAGTGAGGGATTCAAGTGGCGAGTTAAACCGAGCCACTCCTCACCATAGAAACAAGGGAGTAAACCTGATCTTATACTTTACATTCTTTACATACTTTCATGATAGGTTTATCTCTTGAGGACTGATACACTTGTGGAATGATGTATCAGGTACTTGTATCTATCAAGGAAGGTCTGGTGTGTCCGAGCACTTTAACCCAACAAGAAGTTGGGTGAAAGGGGGAGACCAAGATCAGTTCCAAAGAAGAGTACAAGGCATGGTGGTGATGTGCAATGAGTATAAGCGAGTGCACATCACACATGAGGCCATGATCCAGGGTCTTTGGATCCCTTACATTGTTGGTAAGGTACAAAGACCCACTGGCCAATCCCCAGGCCTTGAGGAACCTACTCTTTTTCCCTTACAAGGTTTTGTCCCAAAGGGTTTTCCTTGTAAGGTTTTTAATGAGGGGATTCTTCAAGGTTCCAAGCTTGACTTAGGATCTCCTAGAGTCAAGCTTGAGGGGGAGTGTTAACTTGAAGAGAAGAAAGGAGAAACCAAAGGTGTTTGTGTAGATGGAGTGTGGTGCAAGAATAGGGCAAGACCTCCGGAGATTGTATATCAAGGCTTTAGGAGTGTCTAAAGATGTCCAGAAGTGTTGTGATGAGTGTGCAAGCTTAGGGCAAAGTCCAGGAGGGACTTAGAAGCATGTTGGGAACACATGGGCGAGTGTGCAAACTTAGGGTGAGGCTGTACGGATTTGGTACGGACGTTGTACGGACCGTACGGATCCGTACAGACCTGGATGACCCAAGAGTTTGATATCTCAACCAGATAAGAAGATTTGAAGTTGGTGCAAAGTCCGGGCACAACCTTGCATACGAAGAAAGGTTTGTGACAAGTTGGTGCAAAAAGAATAGGGCAGAATAGTGTTTGGATAAGGTTCTATGCAAATGGTATCAAAAGAGAATCAAGGAGATGCTTTGTGATACCATTGGGCGAAATGGTCTTTGAGACAGGCTGTATCTGAGTGTAAAGAAGAGACAGCCTTTGTGATGAATCAAGACATGAAGAAGGGCGGATGCATCAAACCTTATCCACTCAGCTGCTGCTTTAGTTTGAATTAAAGTAAAAGGCGCCAGCCTGCAAGGGTTTGAATAAACCAATCACACAGCAGCTTATCTTATCTTCTCATCACATACATTGCAAGAAGGAAGACTCAATCCACACCATCTATTTCTCTTTAGTTAATTACAGCCATTAGATAAAGGGTTTTGATGTAACCAAATGTGAAAGCTTATAAATAAGCATGTAGTTGGCGAATTGTAAGCTCTTAAGAGAGTTGGGGGTATTCCCCTCTCCTTCATGAATTAAAAGTGTGTTCTTGGATCAGATACTTTAGTCTACCCCTTTCTTAAGTCTCTTAATCTCTCTAAGTCTCCATTTCTGATCTGAGTTCATATTTAATCACTCATAAACACTGCCATAATCTATCTCTTCCCAAATCACCTAAACAAACCTTTATCTTGCTCCATTGGAGTTGTTTACACAATCACACACACATAGAGTTGAGATCTCTGTAAAACTCATACGAACAGGC
>NW_026619550.1:0-7831 GCF_000801105.2 Raphanus sativus | reverse complement strand
GAACAGGCTAATCTGGAATCACCTAAATAGAAAGTGGGGTAGCTTCTTTCTTATAACTCCTATGAGATTTATTCAACTTCCAGGTGATTCTAAACTGATTAATCATGAAGATATTGCCATATGTCCGAAAAGGCTAATCTGAATCACCTAAATAGAAAGTGGGATAGCTTCTTCCTCATAACTCCTATGAGATTTATTCAACTTCCTGGTGATTCTAAACTGATTAATGATTAGAAATAAAGCTTCTTACATCTTTTTTCCTTCTGTTCTGATAAGAATCATGAAGATATTGCCATATGTCCGAACAGGTTAATCTGGAATCATCTGAGTAGGAAAGTGGGATAGCTTCTTCCTCATAACTCTTATGAGATTTATTCAACTTCCTGGTGATTCTAAATTGATTAATGATTAGAAATCAAGCTTCATACATCTTTTTTCCTTCTGGTCTGATAAGAATCATGAAGATATTGAGTCGAGTGCTCAGGTACTCTTAATGAGTGAAAAAGTGATCTAGCATACTCTCATGTAATCTGCCATACTCTTATTTGTTTTCATACTCTTCAACCCGATGGTTAAAGTCGAAAGTGCCCCTCTCCACTTGACCAATGAAAACCCTCTCTACTTGACCAATAAAAACGCTCCTTTACTTGACCAATCAAAAAAAAAGCGCGGTTTATCTCTCTCTCTTCTGTCCAGGTGGATTTTCTCATTTTCTTAATTAGTTTTAATTTTTCTCTCTCCTCCCTAATTCGAGTCTCTCTCTCGACGGACGATTGACGAAGAAAGCGAATGAAAGCTAGAGCGATCATTGAGTGAGTTTCGATTGTAAAGGAGATTGCGGCTCGCTTGGGTGCTGAAATTGACCCCCAACCCAGGTCAGATAAAGTTCAGGTAAAGCATTGTCTTTCTCTGTATCGAATGAATGAAGTCAATGCGGCTCGTTAGGTTGGGATTTTTAGACAGTAGATTTCGAATATATGGGTCTTTGTGTTGTCAATTGAGAGCTGTATGGTGTGTTTGTTATGGAATTGGATTATGAACAAGAAATGTCGCGAATCAAAACTGAAATCCGGAATGAAAAGGGTGAAACTAGTAGACTATAAAAGTGTAAATAGGTGAAACTTTACTGTTGAGAAAAAGTGTAAACAAGTATAAATTAGTAGGACTATAATAGCAAAACTGTATAAGTAAGATTAACTTCAATTGTATATTTTTTATTTGGTACAACAGATAATGGGTTATTCTTCTACAAACATACACTTTGACTATGATGGACAATATGCGAAATCAGGAGATGATTATGAATGGATTCCAAGCGATGGTCGTTTGTATGGTATATCCTTTAAGACATCATCATTGGATGAGGTCACTTATTCCTGTTTGAAGGAGAGGATATGCAAGAAGAAGAGGATAGATCCGTGTTTAAAGAAGATGAATCTGAGTTACATTCCACTGGTAGTAGAACCTAAGAGGCAATCATATATTTTGGATGATGAAGATGTGTATGTGTATCTGACATCAGTGGATAAAGAGGGAAGAAGAAGTATTTTGCATGTAGAGGTCATCGAAGAAATGGAGCAACAATCAGTAGTTGAGAAAGAAAGCTCATATGGTGGGAACTATAGTGAGCTTGCGAGTGGATTACCCGAAGTTGAAGGTAATCCGGGTGCACTCACTCTATTTCCTCGCATTGAAGAAGCAGAACTATATCTGCCGGGGGCTGAACGGGTGGAGAATGTTGTTATAAATGGAAAAGCCGAGGAAAGGGGCATTAATGTTGTTAATGGAGAAGCCGAGGAAAGGGGCATTAATGTTGTTAATGGAGAAGCCGAGGAAAGGGGCATTAATGTTGTTAACGGAGAAGCCGAGGAAAGGGGCATTAATGTTATTAATGGAGAAGCCGGGGAAGGGGGCGTGGACAGTGAGGGCAACGTGGATAACTCTATGGGTGTTCGTCCTAGTTCGTACTATGTTGAGCTCCCACGTGTTGCAAAAGAAAAACCAGTGGTTAAAGAGTGGGAAGATGGTTTGGGTCTTCAGTTGTTTCAAGAATTTGAGAGTAAAGAAGCTGTGAAAGATATTATTGATAGAGCATCACAAGAGAACTGTTTCGGAATCAGTATTTGCAACTCGGACAGGGGTCGATATGTGGTAAAATGTCGGGGAGCAGATGAAAGTTGTAAATGGAGTGTGAGAGCAACAAAGATAGATAAATCTGAAGCGTTCTCGATTAGAACATACAGGAATATGCATTCATGCTCTCGCGTAACTTCAAGTACTGGAAAGAAAAGGAAAGTTACACCAAGATGTGTTGCAGCTATAGTGCACAAGGATTATCCGGGACTATATGAGACACCAACAGCGAAAATCATGGTCGGTCTGGTGCAAAGGAAACTGGGTGTGGAAGTGTCGTATACGACATGTTTGAGAGGAAAAAAACAAGCTGTTGCGGATATTCGTGGTGATCCGGAGAAGGGATATATAATATTGCCTGCTTATTTGTATATGTTAGAGAAGGCGAACCCGGATACAAAAACAAGTTTGGTAGTGGATAAAAACAACCGGTTCAGATACCTATTTGTTGCGTTGGGAGCCTCCATTGAAGGGTTTGAATACATGAGGAAAGTCATCACTGTGGATGCAACTTTCCTGAAGACTGTTGAAGGTGGTTGTTTAATTATTGCCACGGCTCAGAATCCAAACCTTCACCATTATCCAATAGCTTTTGATGTGGTTGATGGGGAGAAAAACGAAAGCTGGAAGTGGTTTTTCACGACGCTGAAAACTGTTATACCGGATTCGACGGAATTGGTGTTTGTTTCAGACAGAAATCCAAGTCTGATAAAAGCTGTTGGTGAAGTGTATCCGATGTCTAAACATGGGTATTGTATCTGGCATCTATCGCACAATGTGAAAGCTCATGTCAATCAAGGCAGGGACGAGGTTGCACTACAATTCCGAAAAGTTGCATGTCTTTATTCAGAGCATGAGTTTAAAAAGCAGTATTGTTTGAGATGAGTTTGGTCGACAGAAAGTAAAAGAACTCAAGAGTGGGATGAACAGAGACGTTTTATTAGAGTCGGAATAACGAGGGTACAAGAGTAAGGAAACCGGCTAGTCGATGCTCGGTAAGCTCCTAGCCGGAAGTACAAGAGAAAGCGGCGAGATACAAAGAGAGTAATGGAAACCCTAGTTCTAGCCGCAAGTCTGTGTCTAAGTGGTGATACCCTTCCTTCTTGTCCTCAACTCCTTATATAGTCTCCTAGGTCGGTTACTCTCGACCTAATTCGCTTCCCTTTGGTCATGGGCTTTTCGATGTACAGGCCCAATCGGGATGACTGCTCGGCCCGAGCCGTTTGGTTGCTTGCTTCGGCTGCTCGTCCTCTAGCTAAAGTAGTCACGAGCCGAGTCGGGGCCAGTCGAGGAGCCGACGCCGAGCCGACCGCTCCCTCCTTGATGGTAATGGGCCTCCTGTTCGCTGGGCCTCGTGGGTGGTGACAATCCATCCCCAACAATAAGTCCCCCCTAGTTCATAGTCGGTCGAGTAAACGATCGCTGTGAGCTAGTTGTTTTAGGGCTCGAAGAACAGGAGACTCGTTGTTGAATTTGACGGCTCCGCCGAAAATTGTTTGGAGAAAAGAACTTCCGCTGTTCGGTATAAATCGTCTGGATTGATGACGAACAACGGTCTTTCAAAACCGGGGGCCTGATCGCATCAGATTCGCGATACGACGTCGAACCGCCGCCAACTGTAGTGAGGGAGCTGAACCGTTACTAGGTTTTGGATCGGGAAGCCGAAGCGTCGTTAGGTTTCGGACCGGGAAACCGAAAGGTCGCGCTTGAGACCGACGCGCGAGCCCGTCTAAAGGCCCATTTAGGCCCGTTTAGGGCTAATTATGACGCCTCGTTGAGCGCGCATCCCCTTCCCTATAAATAAGAGGTCTTCCTTTAGATCTCTCATTCTTCCGCAATCTTCAGGTACTTTCTCTCTCTCTCTCTAAGTTGCTTCTCTCTCTTTCTTCTGCTCTCGTTTTATCGTTTACTCGGTAATGTCGACAAGTAAGAGACTTTCTCGAGAACAAAAGGGGAAAATGCGTGCGGCCTTGTCGGGATCTGGCGACGACTTAGAGACGGTCCGTGGTTCTGAAGGGAGCCAAGAAGCGGTTCATCGCGAGGCGATGATGGATACAGAGAACTTGAGTCGTGCGCAGCGCGTCCTTATTTCAGAATCGAGGGTGCAATCGCGGAGGGATGACGACGGTCGTGATCATGTTGACGATCAGATGATCCCGATAAGCTTTTATCCGGGGAACATCTTCGAGAAGCAACCTCCGCTTGATCGGGAGCGTGTGCGTCCTTCGGTCGTCGAAGGCCAGGATTGGCGGGGTGTCGAGCAGACGAGGTCGACCGTCGAATCGGTGACGAGACTCCTAAGGGCTCGCGACGCAGCGGGGGTTACGTTTATAATCCCGAATAGCGACCAGCGGCCCTGGTCTCCTCCGAAAGGCTACCAATGCGTCTACGAGTCGTACTTTGAGGGCGACACAAAGCTGTGGTTTCCGATTCCTCGAATCGTCACCGCGTTTGCGATGCGCCGAGGAGCCGCCCTTAGTCAATTTCTGAATGGTGCATGGCGGCTGGCCGTCGCACTGACGATTATCGGAGCGGAAGCTGGTGTTCCTCTCAGTGTCCGAGCTTTCGAGGAATTAGTGTCAGCGAAGATAAAGGGCGGACTGATTTCGCTGAAGATCCGCCCCAACTATAATGTGGTGACCGGCTACCCCAATAAGACGAACAACTGGCAGCGGTCCTACTTCTACGTCAAATCTGACAGGGCCGCGTTCGAGGAGCCGCTGAGGACCGGCTATCGTGTTTTATGGGCCCGAGAGATGGGTATAAACCATCCGTCAGTTTTATTTTCCGTTTCTCGTGGTCTAACTCTCGTTTGTCTTTCTTTGCAGTTGCTCTTCCGAACAACGCAGAGTACGAGGAGGACTTTTTGACGAGCGCGCGTCTGATCGCATCGCAGAGACAGGATCATTGGAACAATTTCTCCTATCAGAGGATTAGCCGATCAATCGGGTGGATTAGTCAGCGTAAGTCCTTCCTTTCACGCTTTTCCTTTGCTCGACGCGTTCCTTTGATACGAAATCTAATTTCGCTTTTACTCATCGCAGAGGTTTGGCGTTCGGACACGATCCCCATTGTCACGAATAAGACGAAGAGGGTCAATTTGTTCAATTCGGCCGAGCAGAGGGAGATAAACCGAGCAAGAGCGATGAGGACTATACCAAATTTGAGTTTGGTGGTTGCGAAGAAAACCGGCTCCGCAAAGAAATCTCAGCCCGATACCGCGGGCTCGCCTAATTTAGGAGATCCGAGCGCGACTGAGTCGGATGCTGAGGCTCAGTTGGTTAGAAAAACCAACAAGAAGAGACAGCGCGAAGAGGATGGCGCGGCTGTCGAGGAAACGAACGTTGGGGCTTCCTCTCCCCAAGGGCATTCTGGATCGGAGGGGAGAAGGAAGAAGGCAAGGGGAGATTCTCCTGCGATCCGATCTTCGTCTGTCGAGGAAGGCGAGCTCAAGGACCTGGAACCGAGCGGTGGTTCCAAAGATGAGGTGGTCCCCGAATCACAGCCTGCGGGCGGCCGCGACGAAGAACTTCCGGTGGTCTCTCCAAAGGCCAAGAAGAAGGACAAGAAGAGGAAGAGGAAGAACAAAGCCGCCGAAATGGTTCCTCGAGGCTCTTCTGAGGAGCTGAACGACGAGGAGGTGGATGCCACCCGTTCCGGGGAGTCGCTGGGCCCGGAGCGTGAAGCCGTGCCGGAGGAACCCGCTCCTCAGGTTGCTGAAGGGACCGTTGCTGTCCCAAAGAAGAGGAAGAAGACGAAGAAGAGTTGTCCAGACAGGGTTTCTTTCTCCTATGACCGCGAGGTCCCGCTAGCGCATGACGAACAGGAGTGCGGTCGCCTGGTTCGTCAGTTCAGGGGAGATCGGGGCGCGCTGCCGCCGGTCAAGGACTTGATCTTCAAGGAGGAGTACAAGTTCGCCTCCCGTACCTCCATCATGGTAAGTCGGGTTTCTGACTTTATCTTTTTGTCTTCTTATTCGTTTGCTGACGCTACGTGGTTTGTTGTGTAGAGCCTCGGAGACTGGAACGTCTTAGTGAGGAAGTACGATGAGGAGCTGAGAGGAGCGTTTGAGCTGATCGATAAGCAGAAGAGGGGCCAAAAACGCGCGACTCGGGCTTTGAAGGATGCGGTCCGTGCAAAGGACGAAGCGGTTGCTCAAGAAGAAGCGCTGAGGAAGGAGCTCGACGAGCAGAGGGGAATCATGGCGACCGAATTGGCGTCTGCTCGGGATCTGGTAAAGAAGGCGGAAAAAGAGAAGGCCGAGTTGCGGAAGAGAAACGCCGACTTGCAAGGCAAGAATGCGACTCTCGAGAAGGAGGTGGTGGCCTCTGCTTTGAATTTCTCCCGGGAGATGGATCGCTTGAGGGAGTCTCGCAAACTTGAGGTCACTCACGAGCGAATCCGCGTGATGGCGGCATTGACCGGGAAATGCTCCCGACGCTTCAAGAATATTAAGGACCGAGAGAAGCGCCGTGATGAGTTCGAGGACTCGCGGTGTATGCTTGGTCAAGCGCGCGGGATGCGGGACTGCCTTGAGGCGTTGAAGGAATCGGGGAAGGATATCCCTCAGGAGACCATCGATACGTACGCCGACTTGGAGAGGTACTACGATGGGGAGACGACTCGTCTGGAGGTAGGCGTGATTCCGGACTCGGATCTAACTTTGTCTCCTTTGGTGCTGAAGTCTCGGTTCGTGATCGAAGAAATCCTCGAGAAGGTCGACAAGCATGGGTCGAACCTCGAGCTGATCGATTCTGAAGCCGCGGCAGCGCTCCGATCTCCGAGTGACGGATTTATTAGGGACCTCCTCGACACGGTACAGTCTCCTGCTCGTCCCGATGCCACTCTTCCTGTCAAAGAGGCTGCGCCAGACAAGAAAGCCGTTGAAGCGGACCCGAAGGCGCCTGGTGCCGGTGTCCCGGAGAAGTTGGTTACAATCTCCGACAGTTCGTCCCTTGGGACTTCTGATCCTGACGGGAGTGAAGGCTTTTCGGATCCGAACCGCGAGATCAGGCTTGCCTCTCCATCAAGTAAGGGTCAAAGCGCCGGCAACGTCTCCAGCTCGGGCCCTCCTGAGAAGAAAGATCCCCCTGCTGAGGGATGATTATCCATGTTTGTTGTATCTCTTTTTCGGCCGTTTGGCCTTGTTTGTTTAAGACCTCGTTTCCCGGCGTTGAGCCTTTGATGTATGGATCATTTTCTTTTGATTTTTATCAGACTTAAGTGTTTCTTTATATATTTCCGTAAGTCGCTTAACTTAGAGATATATAAATCATTTTTCACTTGTCTATAACCGAGAAACGGAATAGTCCGGATGGTTGCTCGCATTTGCCAGCGAGTTCCCTCCTTTTCAGATAGAAGAGTGATTAGAAATGGTCGTTCGTTCGCATTCTTATTTATCCAACGAAGCTTTTACAAGTCTAACGCTCAAGTAAATACAAAGAGACTCTAATCGTTCTACTGAATTGCCGAGGAAAAGGTTTCGAGACGCAGTGCAGTGATCGAGAGAACTATTGGTCGGCCAAACCGTCGTCCTTCGATCAGACTTGGTCTGAAATTTCCATTGGATAGCCGGTCAATGCACGACGCACAGGTGACGCAAGGCTGTTATTCCCTTCGGCTGATACCTGATCAAGGTTCAGCCGATTTAACTGGGCGAGTGCTCGTGCTCCGCTTGATGAAGGGGCTGGCATCGTTT
>NW_026619549.1:0-7837 GCF_000801105.2 Raphanus sativus | reverse complement strand
TCTCATAAGTGTTGTGAGCAAGAAGATATCCCACCTTCTATCCAGATGATTCTAGATTTGCCTGTTCGGACATATTATTGACAATGGACATCAAGACATAAGAAGAAGAAACACAAGACCAAGAGGAGAAGAATATCTACACTTGGGCGCATTATTTGTATCTGGTCCATACAAGAGTATGGAATGGCTTGATGTGCAAGGCAACCATATGTGACCCAACAAGACGTGAAAGGCAAGGCACAAAGTGAGGTTGACGAGTTTAAAACACAAAGAAACTTGTGTAGACCGTTGAAGAAAGGAGACAAAGTGGAGGAATTAATTATAGTATTGTTCACATGTTTCGTTTAAGGCTTGGAGCCGTTTAGGTCCTGTCGCTTTCCACAACCAGCAGCCTTCTTTGTTTATCATTTTCCTTGTTAATATCTAGCTTAGTTTATTCTGTTTATTCATGAGGCAACTTGCCTATATAATGTTGTAACCAATCTTATTATTAAGTTAAGGAAATACAATCCTTCTTATCTCTCTCTCTCTTTGGCGACAGCCATACTCTCTCTCTTTCTCTTATCTCTTTGCTACACTTTCATCTTTGTTCATCACTTGGATTCTTATTTTCTTACATGGTATCAGAGCTTCTTAGCTCCTGAGTACTCAAATCAATTCCGCAAGCATCTCTGATTTCTTTTTATCTATTTCTCTCTGTTTTACTTCACAAATTTCTCTTCAGATTTCTTTTATCCAGTGGATAATAAATCTGTGTTCTTGAGTGTTCTTGAGTGTTCTTGAGAGTTTATTTGAATTTCTTGGCTGTGCTCACTCTGTTCTGTCTATTCTATCTTGTTTCTAAACTTGATTTATCTCAGTTACAGAGTTGATTTCTCAAACCCAGTCCTTGAAAATTCAAATCCCTCTAGGCGCCAACCATAGAAGATGGAGAACTATCATCCTGTGAGGATTCCAGTTACACTCAAGGGACCAGGAAACTATATCACATGGTCCAGGATGACTATGACAGCCCTTGGAGGAAGAGGACTTTGGCAGCATGTGACTTCAAGCTCAGCTCCAAAGCAAATCACCCAAGGAGAAGATGGCAAGGAGATTGTAGTGGTAGATGAAGGCAAATGGGCTCAGGAAGATCTCATGGTGCTGTCTATCTTGCATAGCTCTCTTGATGGTCCACTCATGGACACCTACTGTCACTGCACAACACCAAAACAGTTGTGGGACACTTTGCAAAAGGTTTATGGCAACACTTCAAATCTCACAAGAATTTATGAAGTGAAGAGAGCCATTAACAATTTGCAGCAAGAAGAAGGGGACTTCACCAAGCATCTTGGGAAGTACAGTCAGCTATGGTCTGAGCTAGAGATGCTAAGACCAAGCACCAATGATCCTGAAGCTCTTGAGGCTAGGCGTGAGCAAGACAAAGTCTTTGGACTCCTTCTCACACTCAGTCCAAGCTTCACTGATGTGGTTAGGCATATACTAAGAGACAAGGAGCTTCCAAGCTATGATGAAGTGTGTGCTCAACTACAAAAGGAGATAGGCTCAGATGGACTATTTGGTGGTGGAAAAGGAGACTTGTCTATGGCACACAAGTCTGAGAAGGTGGAAAGTGCTGCAGCTAACAAAGCTCACTTTAAGCCAAGAGGAGGAGGAGACAAGTCAGTAACTTGTGAGCATTGCAAGTATAAAGGACACTCCAAGACCAACTGCTGGATCCTTCATCCTCACCTCAGGCCAGCCTCAGCAAACAAGTACAACCAGGCCAGAGCACATGAAGCAAGAGCTCAAGAGCATCCAGCTTCTAGTTCCATGCGCATGGGAGATGATGGGAGAGCCTTGGTCTCTACAATCCACACTGGTGGTTCCACCTCTCACGCCATGTCTCAGCCATCCCCTGAGGATGCATTCATCAGGAAGTCAGACATTGAGGCCTTGATCAAAGCCCTCAATGCAAATTCTGGTAACCAAAGTATTAATGCTTTAAATTCTATTCACACTGCATCTCACACTGCTAGGCCATTAATCATTGATTCAGGAGCTTCTCATCATATGATTAGGGATGCTAAACTGATTAGTGATATTAAACCAGCCCTAGGAAGTGTTGTGATAGCAAATGGTGATAGAATTCCCATAGAAGGAGTAGGAAATCTGAATCTGTTTAATAAAGAATCTCAAGCCTTTTATATGCCAACCTTTGCTTCTAATCTTTTATCTGTGAAAAGAGCCACTAATGATTTACATTGCAATGTTATTTTTAGTCCTAATGATGTGTGCTTTCAGGATATTAAGACCAGTAAGATGCTGGGCAAAGGTGTGAGCAAGGGAGAGCTATACTTTCTTGAAGATACCAAGCCTAGATCAGATTCCTCTTATGCTTTTAATTCTGCTTCTGTTTTAGCTAATGATGTGTTATGGCATGCTAGATTAGGCCATCCCCATTCTCATGCTTTAAAATTGATGTTACCTAATCTGTCTTTGCAAAATGAAACTTGTGAGGCTTGTATTCTTGGTAAACATCATAAATCTGTTTTTCCTTCATCAATGACTATTTATGAAAATTGTTTTGATCTTGTTCACTCTGATGTTTGGACTGCACCTTGTGTTTCTAGAGAAAACCATAAATATTTTGTGACTTTCATAGATGAAAAATCAAAATATACTTGGCTTACTCTGATCACAAGTAAAGATAGAGTTTTAGAAGCTTTTATTAACTTCCAAAACTATGTCACTAACCATTTCAATTCCAAGATCAAAATTTTTAGGTCAGATAATGGAGGAGAATACACTGGCCATGCTTTCAAACAACACTTAGCAAAACATGGAATTATACACCAGACAAGCTGCCCATACACACCACAACAAAATGGAGTGGCTGAGAGGAAAAATCGCCATCTCATGGAGGTTGCAAGGAGCATGATGTTTCACTCCAATGTACCTAAAAGATTTTGGGGAGATGCTGTTGTGACCGCATGCTATCTTATCAACAGAGTCCCCACCAAAGTCCTTAAAGATATCTCACCATTTCAGGTATTAAACAAGACTAAACCTCCTATTGATCACTTACGTGTGTTTGGTTGTGTGTGCTATGTCTTGGTACCAGGTGAGAAAAGAAACAAGCTAGATCCCAAGAGTATCAAAGCTATGTTTATAGGATACTCTCACACCCAGAAAGGATACAAGTGCTATGCCCCAGATTCAAGAAGGGTAATGGTCTCAAGGGATGTGCAGTTTGTAGAATCAAAGGGTTACTATGATGAGAAGAGCTGGGAAAGCCTTAGGGATCTCTCACAAGGACCATCTGATAGAGCAGACAACCTGAGAACCATTATGGAGAGTTTGGGAATCAGCCTACCTCAAAGTAGTGTGGCGCCAGTACCAGCACCATCAGCATCTACACCAGCTGCTGAGCATGATGATGAATCAGAACCAGTACCAGTTGTGGAGCCAGTCCATCTTGATCCTGAGGGAGGCAGTGAGCATGAATCAACACCAGAAAATGATTCAGCATCAACACATGATCAAGATGGAGCAGAATCTGATGGTGATCAAGGTCAGGAAGAAGCAGTGGTAGAAGAGCAGATTCAACCATTGAGAAGAAGCACTAGGGTGAGGAAGGATCCATCAAACTGGACCAGCACTAGAGTGTACTTCAACTCCAATGCAGTGGCTCATCCTACTCAAGCAGTCTGCTCCTTGGCATACTTTCCAGAAGAACATGTGGCGTTTATCACCCACCTAGATGAAGCTTACATACCAAAGACCTATGAGGAAGCAATGGCACTGGATGAGTGGAGAGAATCAGTGGGAGATGAGATAGGAGCTATGATCAAGAATGATACATGGTTTGAAACTCAACTTCCAAAAGGCAAGAAGGCAGTAACAAGTCGCCTACTCTTCACTATCAAGTACAAAGCAAATGGACAACCAGAAAGGAAGAAGACAAGGCTGGTTGCAAGAGGGTACACTCAAGTCTATGGAGAAGACTATTTGGATACATTTGCACCAGTGGCTAAGCTTCACACCATAAGAGTTGTTCTCTCCTTGGCTGTTAACTTGGAATGGGATCTCTGGCAAATGGATGTCAAGAATGCATTTCTTCAAGGAGAATTAGAAGATGAAGTCTACATGAGACCACCACCAGGAATGGAAGACATGGTCAAACCAGGAAATGTACTTAGATTGAAGAAGGCAATCTATGGATTGAAGCAATCACCAAGAGCCTGGTATCACAAGCTTAGCACAACCCTTAATGGAAGAGGGTTTGTGAAATCAGAATCTGACCATACTCTCTTCACTCTCACCAGCAAGCAAGGCATTGTTGTAATCCTCATCTATGTTGATGATATTATCATCACTGGCAGCAACAAGGAAGGTATAATCTCAACTAAAGCTTTTCTTAAATCCTCATTTGATATTAAAGATTTGGGAGAGCTTAAGTACTTCCTTGGGATAGAAATATGCCGCTCTAAAGAGGGGCTTTTCTTATGCCAAAGGAAGTACACACTTGATCTTTTAAATGAGGCAGGAGAGCTTGGTGGAAGAGTAGCCAAGACACCACTTGAAGAGGGTTACAAGATATTGCGTGAGGGGGAGGTTGAAGATACACCATTTGGAGACTTCAAACTCTATAGAAGAATGGTGGGGAAGCTGATCTATCTCACCATCACAAGACCAGACATTTGCTTTGCTGTCAACCAAGTGAGCCAGCATATGCAAGCACCAAAGGTTCACCATTGGAACATGGTGGAGAGGATCTTGAGATACCTAAGGGAGGCTCCTGGTCAAGGTGTTTGGATGGGTTGCAACAAGAGCACAGAGATTGTAGGGTATTGTGATGCAGATTGGGCTGGTGATAGGGTGGACAGGAGGTCTACTACTGGCTATTGCACCTTCATAGGAGGCAATCTGGTCACTTGGAAAAGCAAGAAACAGAAGGTGGTATCATGTTCAAGTGCTGAGGCAGAGTATAGAGCAATGAGGAAGCTTACTAGTGAGCTCATTTGGATCAGAAACCTGCTAAGAGATTTGGGCATTGAGACAACAACACCAATCACAATGCACTGTGATAACCAGGCAGCCATTCATATAGCTTCAAACTCAGTGTTTCATGAGAGGACAAAGCATATTGAAGTGGATTGTCACAAGGTTAGACAAGCAGTGGAGCAGAAGATCATCCTACCTTGCTACACTAGAAGTGAAGACCAGCTAGCTGATATCTTCACCAAAGGAGCAAGCACCAAAGTCTGTGAGTCCATCCATCCAAGATTGGGACTCATAGACTTGGCTAGATCATGATCTCCTCTGTCATGAAGCATCTACTCTTTTTCCTTTATGTGTTTTTGTCCCATTGGGTTTTGCACATAAAGGTTTTAATGAGGGATGTCTTCATGATGTCCAAGCTTAACCATGCTGTATGGTTGAGCTTGAGGGTGTTAATTTATGAGAAATTATAAGAGTTTATTTGAGAGATTTTGGTGAGAATTAAGTAGAATTATGAGTGAGATTGCTAGTAATCTGTGAGAAAAAGAAAGTAAAGAGAATAAATTAGAAACATTGTTTTTCTTACTTAATTTGCGACATACAACACTCCCATTTAAAGGGAAACAAGTTGACTACAAGAATTAATAAACAATGATGCTGTAACAAGACAAATAAGGCTCAGCAATCCGGATGAAAGTGACAGCTCCAATCCCTCTCTCCTCTTGTCCTTCACACGTGATCTCTTCTTGTCCATAAGCCCCAACGGCTCCAAGATATTTTAATTAAACCTCTAGTTTGTCTTTTGATTGCTTAGGATGTCGACACCATCCTTCCCATTTAGTTGCTTGCCTTTCAAACCAAGATAAGTCACATGTGCGCCAAGTTGTACGGATGGGTGCAAAACTCTTCTCACGGTTTGTCTTGCCTTAACTCCCATTGATCCAGCTTATTTTTTTCTTCATGTCAACACTCCCCCTCAAGCTTGACCATAGGGATTGGTCAAGCTTGGAAACCATGAAGTATTCCCTCATTAAAACCTTTACTTGGAAAAACCACTTGGGATAAAAACCAAGTAAAGGAAAAAGAGTAGAATCCTTCATGGCAAGAGGATCAGTGACAGGAGAGGTCTATGAGTCCAAGCTTAGGATGAATGAACTCACAAACCTTGCTACTGGCTGCCTTGGTAAAGATATCAGCTAGTTGATCTTCACTTCTAGTGTAGCATGGAAGAATCACTTGCTGCTCCACTGCTTGTCTCACCTTGTGGCAGTCCACTTCTATGTGTTTTGTTCTCTCATGAAAGACTGAATTGGATGCAATGTGTATTGCAGCCTGGTTGTCACAATGCATAGTCATTGGTGTGTTGATCTCGATCCCCAAGTCTCTTAGCAGCCCCTTGATCCATATAAGCTCACTTGTGAGCTTTCTCATTGACCTATACTCTGCCTCAGCACTTGAACAAGACACAACCTTCTGCTTCTTGCTCTTCCATGTGACCAGGTTCCCTCCAATGAATGTGCAATAGCCTGTGGTTGATCTCCTATCAACTCTGTCTCCAGCCCAATCAGCATCACAATATCCAACAACCTCAGTACTCTTGTTACATGCCATCCATACTCCTTGACCAGGCGCCTCTCTTAGGTACCTTAAGATCCTCTCAACCATGTTCCAATGATGCACTTTAGGAGCTCCCATGTGTTGGCTTACTTGGTTCACAGCAAAGCACACATCAGGTCTGGTGATTGTTAGATAGATGAGCTTGCCCACCATTCTTCTATATTTCTTGATATCATCAAATGGAGTAGATTCATACTCCCCCTCTCGCAGCACCTTGTAGCCTTCTTCCAATGGAGTCTTGGCTTGTCTACTCCCAAGGTTTCCTGCCTCATTTAAAATATCAAGTGTGTACTTCCTTTGAGATAAAAATAACCCCTCTTTAGAGCGGCAGATTTCAATCCCAAGGAAGTACTTCAACTCTCCCAAATCTTTGATATCAAAAGCATTTTTAAGAAAAGTTTTAGTTGAGAGAATACCTTCCTTGTTGCTACCAGTAATGATAATGTCATCCACATAGACTAGGATAACCACAATACCTTCCTTGCTGGTTAGAGTGAAGAGGGTGTGATCAGCTTCTGATTTTACAAATCCTCTCCCATTGAGTGTGGTGCTTAGCTTATGATACCAAGCTCTTGGAGATTGCTTCAAGCCATAGATTGCCTTCCTTAATCTGAGAACATTTCCTGGTTTTACCATGTTCTCAAGACCAGGAGGTGGCCTCATGTAGACTTCATCCTCCAATTCTCCTTGAAGAAAGGCATTCTTCACATCCATCTGCCATAAATCCCACTCAAGGTTGACAGCAAGAGACAAGAGAATCCTTATAGTGTGCAGCTTAGCCACTGGTGCAAATGTGTCTAAATAATCTTCACCATAGACTTGAGTATATCCCCTTGCAACCAGCCTTGTCTTTCTCCTTTCTGGCTTTCCATTAGCCCCATATTTTATGGTAAAGAGGAGCCTACTTGTCACTGCTTTCTTGTGCTTAGGGAGTTCAGTTTCAAACCATGTACCATTCTTTTCCATGGCGCCCATCTCATCACCCACAGATGCATTCCATTCCTTGTGTTGCATAGCTTCTTCATATGTTCTTGGAATATATTCCTGATCCAGCTCACTCATAAAGACTTGATGCTCTTCTGGATATTGAGCAAGAGAACAAGTTGCACTGATTGGATGAGCTACAGCTTCAGCATTGAAGTAGACTCTGTTAAGTTGAGGCATTGATACTTAGTGTTGAATAAAAGGAATGAGGAGATCAAGTTGGGAAGATGAGAAGAAGTGGGATTGGGCAAGT
>NW_026619548.1:0-7845 GCF_000801105.2 Raphanus sativus | reverse complement strand
ACTGTCGATCACTGAGATTTGAGGACAAACCAGATTATTCATATCTGCGAAGACTTTTCAGAGACCTTTTCATTCGTGAAGGTGAGAATCTTCTTGCTGTATTTGTTCGATTGTCGTCTATGCAGCTTTATATAGCTTGTTTGTTTGTTTTGATGAAAAGAACTATGCTTGTAGGTTACCAACTGGACTACGTGTTTGATTGGACGACCTTGAAATATCCTCAGACTGGCTCTACTTCGAGACCAAGGGTTAGTTATATAATTGGTTTCAATTAAGTGTGGAGATCCACATTTTCATAAACAATCCAAAATCTTATCCTGCTATTTGTTTTGTCTATCGTTCACAACAGCTGACTCCAAGACCAGCCTTGGACCCTCCAGGACCACCTGCAGAAAGATCTGAAAAAACTACAGGTACATTGTTCTCTGTCTTTGTACCCTATGGGGTTAATAAAAAGAGATATATTGAAAGATGTCTTCTTATAGCTTTATGAGAAGTTTGAGTGCTGAAAAATTGGACTGTTAGATAGTAATGTTCACTTGTTTTACTTGGAAGAATTTTGAATTTCTGTTCAGAGATCTAGAACTGAGAACTTGATTTCCTTGCTCTTGTCTAGTGGGACAAGACCTCCGAGGAAGATTTTCAGGCGCAATTGAGGCATTCACCAGACGAACTGTTTCAGGCCAAGGAGCTCAGGGTGACCATCACTCTAGACACAGATCTTCTGATGATGTACCACCCTCTTCTTCCAGAGAAGTGGTTAGTTTTTGTTGCTCGTTCTTTCGCTAGCCATCATCCTGGAAATCTATCATGAAGGTTTCCCTACTTAGTGATCCAAAGTAATGGTCAGTTTAAGTAAGAATCATATAGAACGTGAGAAAGTTTGTGTGTGTGTTTGATTTGATGGCTTCACTTGCAGCACGAGTCTGATAGAAATGGAAGTACCTCAAAGAGAGGTGTGATGTCAAGCAGACCTGGCTCCTCCTCAGCTGAACCAAGCGAGAACCGCTCAAGCCGATTCTTTTCAAGTGGATCACGGCTCGCCACAACTCAGCAGAACTATGAGTCTAAGGCATCATCTGCATCTGTCAAGCCTGGGCCTAATGATGCCATTAGAAGCTTTGAGCTCCTTACCATCGGCTCTGCGAAGAACAGGAAATGAAGATAGGGACGGAGAAGTGGATAAGAACGAAAAGACATATGTACATTGTTTGTGTTGAAGAAATTGAAAGAGATAATCTTAATCTGCCTCTCCCAATCTCATTGTTTGTGTTGAAGAAATATTATTCACATCCTTAAAGTGTAACGTGTGAAGACTACAGTTTTTTTTTTTTGCTCTTCTGTTCTCTAAAACTTTATTGTAGAGATGAAAATATAAAATCTACCTTGTCGGAATTTGAACTATAATGTGGAAACATTTTGAAGTTGTACACTGTATGTGCTTGTTCCCGAGCTCGGTCGCTATAATAGTTTTTTTTTTCTTTTTTTTGGGCAACTGTCGCTATAATAGCTCGGTCGCTATAATAACTGCTTCTGCTGAAATATCGTAGAATATATTGATGAAGATGTGGACGTACATATATATATAAGTTCTTTTCCAACACTGAAAACAAGACAAAGGTTTACATCTCTAAGACTACTTGAACAGATAAAGGAAGGAGACATATATCCTCTGAGACAAAGGTTTACATCTCTAAGGCCGTCTTTGAACAGACATAGCGGGCTAATGTCTGCGGAGAGTGATGAAAGGAGTGGAGCTGAGATGAGCTGCAATGGGTGATGATGAAAGTTCATCAACCTGGTGGTTTTGTGTAACTTTTGAGATGGGCGTAGTAAATTGCATCTTGTTTTCTATGGGAGTTAGTGGAAGTGGACTCGCTGCTGTAAGACTTTGAAGTTGTGAGCTCTTTCCCGGTCTCAGAGTAGCCAGGTAAGCGTGTCCGTTACAGAAAGGCAGACTCGTAGCTTGAACTGATGATTCTTTCTCCTTTGCCACTTGAGCTCCACATGGTTCCTTCAAAATATTGATATGAAAAACTGCATTTAGGACCAGAATATAACAGAAACAGATAAATGAAAAGCGTTTTGAGCTTGTTGGGTTACCCCGAGCTTGAGGAACGTGAAAGCTTGGTTATCAGATCCAAGGTAGATCTCAATAAGCTTCCTCAAGTCAGCCAGTGTTGCATCCTTCGTAACTTTTAGTGTTGTTATGAGCTGCTTCCGAGGGGTATCAGTAGTTGCTTCCCACTTCACGTAGATATCTATCTGTCCGCTGTTACTTTCATCAACTGAGATACTGTTTTCCTTTGCGTCTTCTACTGCTAGAGCCTCGCCCTTATTCGTCGTAGGAAGCAACTGATCATTCTCTTGGCCAGTGTGTTGGGACATCTCTCTCTGATTGCCACAAAGGGTGAATATGTTTTGAATTCTCAACTTTCTAGACATTTCTGATTCTTTGTCGTCTGTAATGTTGAAGCTATTCTCTTCACCCATACCTCCAAAGTTTAAACTAGGCACTGGTGTTGTTGTTATCGAGCAGATGCTTTTATCCTCGATTATCACTTTCTCTTCATCTTCTTCGACCTCTTCTTCTTCAAAGACAGTGCTCAGGCATACACGGTCAGGGTACATTTGCGCAAGCATACTCTTCTCTGAAGGCTTTGGTTGCAAGACATCAGACAAATTGCTACTGATTGTGTTGCTTGGTTGGTATGAAACAGGAGATTGACCCCAGATTTGCTTGACTGGTTCTGGATCACCCATGTCAAGATCCATTGACTTCACCATATCATCATCGGAGTAAAGACCCCTGAGTCTCTTGGCAAACCCACTAGTTTCATCCATTGACCTCACCGTATCTCCTCCATCCCTTGAGCGCTTGAACTCAACCTCAATTTCCTCCAACCTTCTTCTCATCATCTCCAGCTCCTCTTGCTGCTGCACTATCCTTTCTTCCATCCTCCTCCTCTCCATCTCAACGAACTCCTCTGCCATTCTTCTGCATTCCTCAAGTTTCTTCTCAAGCTCTGCTTTCAAAAGCTGTGTTCTCTCGTTCACTTTCTCTTTGATCGCCTCTTCATTGGTAGCACATGCTTCCTTCTGTATCAAAAGAGATCGCAAAGCAGCAACTTCCTCTTCCTTCTTCTTCAGCTGCTTCTGTGCATCGTTCCTTTCTTTCTCTTGCTGTTTCTTCTCAGACTGGAGTTTGGAAATAAACTCATCCATCGCTGCTATTCTTGTCCCCAAAATCACAGCAGAAGAAGACTCATCACCCCCATTCTTATCCTTGTTCGGAGTGTGTGACCCGCGAACTATGCACTTTGCTTTTGCCCCATACTCCAGAGTGCAAAGGGTCTTGTGCAGTTCCTTTGGATCCGGGCTAGCACATAGAATCATTAGAATCTTTGACTTGTCATCTTCAAAAGAGTCCTGCATCAAAAGAAAACAGAAACAAGACTAAATATCTGAAAAGCAGCCACATTCCAGAGGATAGAGCAATAGAACAAGAAAATCAAATTCACCTGAAGCAGCATAGTCAGCTTGCTGTCTCTAAAAGGAACGTGAGAGTCTCCATTTGCTATAGATTCCACAACTCGCTTTAGTGCTATATTTCCCTGGTTGATCTTAGCAGTCTATACATTAAATAAAGACACAGGTCAGTTACTTTCAAAACTTTTATCAGAATATATTGAGAGAGAGGAGAGGGTAGAGAGAAAGCAAACATTACTTGCATCTTTGCTTCAAATCCAGTCTGCCCAGCTTGGTCTATATTTTCAGAACCAGCCATGTCAACAAGCATCAACCTTCCCCCAACAGTAGGCACATCAAGTATGATCTACACAAAGAAACAACAATAAGTTATAACAAAGAGAAACGTAATAAGAATGCTTCAAAATCATTAAAAAAAAACAAACCATGCAGTGACTCCGGGAACTTCTTTCATTGCAAAGAGTGCTTTTAACAATCCTACGTTTCTCCACTTTGACAATCTCTTTAGAGATTTTGCCAGCTTCTGTCCCTGAAATAAAGGTTGCGTTTTTCGCCTTCTTCCCCATTACTTCAAGCCTCACCTGTAAAAAACAACAAAGCCCACGACTTTAGCTAGAGATGCTAAGGTACAGTTTCACAGAAAGAAAGGACGAGAAGTTAAGTTACCTTATTGCTGCTACCTCCTTTGGGCCAACCAATCCCTAAGTTGTTGCTACTATTAGTGGAAAGAAGATCATAGATCTCCTCATTATAAACCTCAAGAACAGAGACCTGAACAAAGGTAACACCACCATCTTGATCCGAATCTCCCAGAATATCCCTCAAAGAACGATACACAATCCCAGGCTCCTCCTTCCCACAACCAAACATGGTATGGCTCTTTCCAGCACCGGTGGGTCCATACATCATGATCGTACATTTATTACCAACCTTGACGCCTTTAATCCTCTCTTCTATAAACCTCTTGTAAAACGACTCGATGCCTTCTTGCTCCGAGAAAGATACTCCGTCTAAGGTGAAGTCTCTGTACCCGACTTCGGCTCTGACCCGGACCGTTTGGTTGTCTGGGCTGACCTGCAAGATCGAAGCTGGTTTCTCCTTGCGGTCTGGGTAGTCTCGGATCCGGCCGACGACTTCTACCGGATGCTCCGGTGGGAGGTGGTCTTTGGTGGCGTCTGGGTTTGGGGTTTTCGGGTGGAAATTGAGGCGTTGTTTGGTTGTTGGGGTTCTGATTAAGGTGAATTGGGTTTGATTTGACCTAGCGGAGGACGACGGCGTCGGAGCCATGTTAGAGAATTTTTTCAAGATTTGAAGGTTCAATTTTCGGATCTCAGAGAGAGAGAGAGAGAGAGAGAGAGAGAGAGAGAGAGAGTGAAATGGGGATTTAGGGTTTGAGATTCTCGAGGTTTGAAGTTTGAACTAAAGAAACATAACCGTTGTAACTTTAACGGCTAGTTTTTCTTGTCCACGTGGCGAAATATGTTTCTTTTAGTAAAGAAGTGAGAAAATGGGCTTATAGTTTGTTTAGATACCTGGGCTTTATATTAACAGAGGCCCAATGTACGTTTGAGGAGGCACTAGGGTTTCACGAAGTTCTCTTATAAACTTTGTTCTTTTAGAGTGTATGTTTTTTTGGCAGCGGAGGACAACGACGGCTCGAGCTTTCACCTAAGAGCGAAAATGGTGAGACTCTCTTCTCTTCTTCCATGTTAAGTTTTTCTCATAGTTTAGGAGGACACTTGGTGTTTCGTAGAGCTTTGTTTGATCCCGGAGACACTTAGAGAAAGAGTTCTGAAAAGAGGAAGCTACTTTTTATATAGATCTGTTCTTTGATTTTTTTCTCCTTGATCGGTTTGTTCTGATTCTGCCCCTAAATTCTTGAATTAGAGTTTAATCCCTAGTTTAGAAAATGGTTAAATCACCAAAATTATTGTCAGTCTTGACTAATTGAGTAGTCTAATCGTATATTAGCAACCATTTATGTATGATATTTTGTTATTTATTGCTACTTCAAGTATGATCTGATGATTATTGTGTGTAGCAGGACACTTATTAACACGCATACACTTCAGCCATGAATAATTGAATAGTGATATTATGATTCCTATCAATATGTATGTTGTTGAAAACCGTTTTATTTGCGGTAGTTTAACTCAAAGTTGTTGTTTCGGTTTTGGTGAATTGGTAGGTGAACATTCCAAAGACTAAGAAGACTTACTGCAAGAACAAGGAATGCAAGAAGCATACCTTGCACAAGGTCACCCAGTACAAGAAGGGTAAAGACAGTCTTGCTGCCCAGGGTAAACGTCGTTATGACCGCAAACAATCCGGTTACGGTGGTCAGACCAAGCCCGTCTTCCACAAGAAGGTAACCACAACACATGCAACACTCTCTCGTTAAGAACCAGTTTTGAAATTCTCATATTTGAGACTGAAATGTCTCAGATTAAGTCTTATTCAAATGGTCGGTTAATTCGTATGTGCTCATTATTTTGTCATTTTTTTTTGGAACAGGCCAAGACAACCAAGAAGATTGTCTTGAGGCTCCAGTGCCAAACATGCAAGCATTTCTCTCAACACTCGATTAAGGTAATGGGACATTGTTTTAATTTTGTTTTAAACTCTTTTCTGAGTCTTGAGATGTGTTTTTCTTACATTTGTGTGGTTTGTGCAGAGGTGCAAGCACTTCGAGATTGGTGGAGACAAGAAGGGAAAAGGAACATCTCTCTTTTAAGTTTTCTCCTCTTATCTGCTTTCTTTTTTTTGTTTGTTACTTACTACTCTCTTGCTTCGATACTTGAATACATTTTGAATCTTCCAGAAATGGTTATCAGGTTTAAGTTAGACAACATTTTCGTATGGAATATCTTTTAATTTCGTGAACCTTTGTTTCTACACCCGTTTGATGTTTAAATTTCACAACTACTTGTCTACCGATTTGTAAGTTAGACTAAATTTTGGTGCAAAACTTTAGAACGATCTGCTCTTTGATTAGACTGGAAGAAACGTCAACTGAACTTGTTGGTATATTCGTTTGAACAAAAAAAAGAACTTGTTGGTATATTCGTAAACTTTACAACCGATGGCTCTTTGAAGTGAATATTTTTATCTTTGAGCCGGATAGTCTACAGATTTGAAATTTCGTAAATTCGTAAGTTTCATTAAAACTTTACATTTTGATGAACATTTAATGATGTGGCATTGAATAAAACCAAATCTCATTAGCATCAGGAAAATTTTTAGCTACTACAATCAGCCTATCACAAACAAGAGAATACCAGGTATCCGGTGGTACTTTGGTTTCATTGATATTGGTAAAAGTTAAACTTGCTGAATATATCCAAAGGTTTTCCCTGAACAACTTAGTTGGAAACGAGCGAAGTACTTCACAATCTTTATGGCGATGGGCAAACAAAAGCAGAGAAGGGAGCTTGCTAGACATTCTATATTGAGCTTGCGAGACATTCTTTCATTGATCCTGAACCAATCGCCAGATGGAGCGTGCACTTGTGGAGCTTCCAGAAGTAGTGTGTTGAATTTGTAATTGGTTTCAACAATTAGTATTGTGGTCGATGTAGCTTGTTACTATTGTCTTTTGGACATGTTCACTGGGTTATCAGAACATATTAACATTGAAAAAGAGTAACTACGGTGTTTGTGAGTAACCTGAAACCAAATGAAGTCTGAATTCTACGAGACATGTTCATGATATTGACATTGAAATACATGTGGAAGGAAGAATGGTATGCTTACGACAAGTGCATGATACAGATTTACCGCAGAAGAGATATTAGCAGTGTCCTTGGCGATAGCTTGATTACCATCACGTACATTTGCTAACCACCACGAGACAGATATGTCTATGTAATTGTTGCCATGCTAAGACTCAGAGAACAAACCAGTGGTGGCTGAGAACTTTTTTTTGAAGTCTTGCATCTCTAGACTCTAGCATATGATTCAAAATCTGAATGTGAAACTGTAACTTTTGTTTCAAGAAATTATACAGGCTCAGCTGTTGAATTCTGAGCAAGAGGCCAAGTTGAATCGTGTATTCCAAGTTATAGTAACACAGATAACAATCTCAGTAATACATAAAATCGATTTAATAACAATCCCAACTATGATTTGCAGGCAAGATGAAAACAAATACAACATACAATTTCCTCTCAATCCTTGATCATGGTGAAGTCTGAAACTACCTAATGTAAGTGCAAAGACGACACAAACAATAGTAATGCAGAAGGTAAATCAGAGAGACAAAATACACAAGCACACCCAATAGCTTTATTAGAAATCGCCTTGTACAACTCAATTACAAGTTCTGCTTAATCAGCCTCGCTAGCCTGTTAACACCCT
>NW_026619547.1:0-7847 GCF_000801105.2 Raphanus sativus | reverse complement strand
TTCAAAGCATTTTTGATATATATTATATTTCAGTTTGGTTTGTTTTTAGTATTACTATATAAATATAATACTATACAATATTACTATATTCTATACAATATATGAAGCTATGTGTTATTTGTTTTAGAAAGTAGATTAGTCCCAACATAGTTATAAGAATAATCATATCTTTATGTATGTGTCTATGACTTATCTACCTAATGTTATTCGTACTAATAAAATTAATATGGCCAATAAAAATATACTGATCAATTTAAAATGAATTGTATAGGGTAATTATAGAACAATTAATATTTTTGGTATTCTTAGTATATATCTTATTTAAATCGACATGTAATAAATATAAAAATCATATATGGAATATGGATAAAAAGAAAAACTGTATTTAAGGAAATACATCAATACAAAGTTAGAGTATGATAGGTATTATATATAAAGAATGAGACATTTAATTTAAATATATGAGGTCCATCTTTAAAAATCCAACCTAGAAGAAGTTGTAATGTTCTATTAAAATAGATACTTGTTAATCATTCACAAATGAGAGTTTGTAACTTCCAATAGTTAGCAAAAGAGATCTACGGCCTATGAACTGAGAGCTGGTTTGAATGAAATTAGTTAAACAACATAAAAATGCACACAATTGAATAGCATGAGAAGTAACAAAAAATAACAGAAGAAATTATAAAATGCAGTTACATATCAAAACAAGAAAACAATAGAATATGATTGCAGGGAAACAAACAAACTTGCGGTTGATTATTCAAAAGAGTAAAAATGGGGAAAAGCAAAAGAAAAAAACAAACAGTGGTCAGGACAGTGTAGAATCAACGTCAGTGTAGAATCAACGTCCGTTGTTAAACACTCTGCAGTTTCTCCTGATTTCTCCAGAACGCCCGGTAAGAACCCTAATCCTACCCATTTTCACCATTGCTTCAGCAAATCTCTTCCTAAAGAGTGCATTGTTTTGTGCAAAGCTCGACACAATTCCACGGGTTGACCCATCAAGACCCATGTTTTGATCAATCCTCATGACACCTCTTTGCCTTCGGATCTCTCCGTAGATTGCGTTATCCACGATGAATGGAGTCCTTTGGTCCAAGAATACCGTTGGGTCATTTGGAGAACGGCATGTGTTCCTCAACCTAAAGAAATGTATTAGTGGGTCACATTCACATATATCATTTGATAAAAATAATAACACATGTAGTCTAGTTATTTGTGTTAGTATTCATATACACACATACACACGTACCTAGCATTTAATGAGCGGTCCATTGCGGGGTCATTAAGTCTATCTTGGATGAGACTACAATGCACAACACCAACGCTGTGGCCACCACCAATAAGTGTAACCATGTCGTTCGTATTCATACCTTGAGCTGCAAATAATTGGATGGATGCACCCACTGGAATTGTTGGTCCGGGCAAGTTCACATCGGCTGGGTTTGACCTTAATCCATCACGTCTTCCTGTTGGTACTGAGTACCTTGGACCACCAGCTAATGCGACTGAGTCTCTGGTGGCTAGAGTTACAATGTCTGCGCATGAGACAGTTCGGGGGCAGGCAGCCTCGAGCTGTCTTTTGGCCTCATCAATGATCTCGTAGCCTCTGACACTTGCATTTGGTCCGGTGCTTTTCTCTGATGGCCTTCCGGGTCTTGGGTCGATCAAGAGGGAGGCATCACAACCCTGTACAACCGTATCAAACATTGATTGGTCAACGTTACGTCAAGAAGATATATATATTAGAATATCAGCATTCAGTCTGTATAGCCAAAGTATTTAGTAATATAGTATTCAATATAATGTAATATTGTAATCAAATTTAACCAAAAAGACTATTGACAAGAAAAAAAAAATCTTATTTAAGTTTCTAAATAAATTGAGTTTCTCAATCGAAAAATTCTTTCATCTCTCGTCACATTTTTATACTTTTGTATTTATTTTCTTAGTTTTAATTATGAGAAACTCGTCTGGAGACTATGGATAGGGAGGACAGATATATGCACACAATAATAATAAGGAAAAGCTTACTAACCCTGACAAAGCAATCATGAAAATGCATACGAAGCAATGCTGCAGCGATGCTACGGTCACGGCGGAAACGGTTGGCAACAACATTAGCAACGATAGATTCCGCACGGGGGCATGATCGGCCGTAGAACCCAAAGCGGAGCTGCGCCAAAGCAGATGGGACAAGGAAGCAGAAAAGGAAAAACAAAGCTGTGATTGACCTCATTTTGAATGATGAGCTCTGCTTTGCCTCTCCTGTGAATGTTACTTTTGGTGGTGATATTCTAAGTGTCTATAACATGCATATTTATATACGAATTTGAGGGGCATGACATTGGCAAAGAGAATGTTTCATTTAGAAGACGTGCACAGGGTAAAGGTGGATACATTGTCAATTTGATTGGTATAAAGGAATATACATTATGTATCATTGTGTGTACAATAATGTTTCATAACAAATGTTAGCGTTTGTCCTCCACACGTCGAAGATTCAACATGGCCAACTTGGAATATTTTTTGAACAACTTCCTTAAAACATTAAGACGGCTTTTCCGAAATGGTATATATTTTGAAAGGTACCTTTTCTTTGTCAAGAAATGGACGTTGTTTAGAGCTCACTCGAGCCGACCAAAAACTTGAGCCCTGACATTGAAGAAGACCATCAGGGCTACTGGCTACAGACAAATGCATGGTTATGTTTGCAAAAAGATACTTCCAACCAAACATATTGTGAGAGGTGAGAATACTCGAGTTAAAAATCCCACATCAACACAAAGAAGCTCCAACGTGGTAATAGTAAAATACCAAAAGCTGTACCTTTTATAAAGTAAACTTTCAAATCATTTTAATTAAATGAAAAAGAATCATTCTTATTTCTAACAAATATCTCAAACAATACCATACAACATCAAAACAAACAGTATTGAAAAAAAAGAACACGAAACTGTTCTTATTTGATAGTGGCCGGCCAAATCTGTCGTGTAAAATATCTGAGATTAAACTTTTTTTAAAAACAGGCACCTAGATTTACATAACACATTCAGCTACATTGGCTCTCTCTAGCCCTTGTTCTTTCCCTCTCTATCATAAATGAGCCTCCTCTCTAAAACCTCGTAAATAACCCACACATCAAACGGTTCATAAATTGTAAGTGTTGTAGCCACCACCAACATCAGAAGCCGGTCTATATTCCGTTCCATAAGTTTGCCCATTCAGTGACGGCGTGTAGGTCGATGCCGACGGACCCGCAAGCTGAGAGTATGCTGTTGGTCTATACTGCACCGCCTCTGTGCCAATGTAGCCGCTGCTCGAGAGCGGCTCTTGAAGGTTGCTCAGCTGAGGAGGATATGCAGGTACATAACCAGCGTCGACTCTAGCATATCCCCCTGAAACCGAAATTGGTTCCTTGTGATTGCTGATGAACTCCTACACAAAGGTAAACGACAAATATTGATTTTTCCAATACCATTTCATGCAACACATATATATATATGTAGATGGAATGTGTTATTACTTGAATTAGTTGCTGAGCAGTTTGTACTTGAGAAGATGTGCCTTTGATTTCCACTGTGATTTGATCAGGATGTGGACTCTCTTGAATGGTTATGGTACATCCGCTTCTTCTACGGATGAAGGCTATATTAGCTCCTTCTAAACCGATAATATCCTCCGCATAGGAGAACGGTATTTGCATCGTTTGAGATACCTGTGTAAGAAAAACGCATTACAGAAACGTCTTTACTAGTTCAAAGAGATTAAGCTTAGATGCCCTAAGATCAAAGACACTAGTAAAAGACTAAACATAGCAAACATGTTGAGAAAATAATGTATCAATGGAATCTACCTGTGTAACAAAAGCAGCAGACACTCGAGAAAGGCCAGGAGAGTGTCTAGCAGACATTGCAGGATCCTGACTGTAGATAGAAACTCCAGAAGGCTGAACAAATGACTCCACCCGAGGATCCCGCTCCAAAAACAGAGCTTCCCTCCGTGCCAAGAGCTCAGACTCGATTGCATTTGACAAAGCAGCATTGAGAGACGACTGGTTGTTAACTAACGGTTCTTCCTGACGAACTTGAGAGACTCTAGCTAGATACTAAAGACAAAAAAAACTAAAAGTTAAAATAACAGAGAGAACAAAGAAGTAGTGGTTTCAGAGAATCAATCAAGCTTACTTGCTTCTCGAAGAGAGGAACCACAGAATGGTCGACTAGAAATTTCCTTAGGTGTCCTACAACCCCTTCTAACGCTTTTACAATCTTTAAAGCTTCCCCCTGCAAATCCACTATCCTCTCATCTTTTGCAGCATAAAACGGTGTGTCCTCTGCCAGCAAAAGATGTACAGTCTACTTATTATCATCCGGTTAAAGAACTATATATAGCAGAAAATGAAAACGTAGGCACAGTTACTAAAAAGATGGCAGATGATGTTTAGTACCGTCTGATAAAATGCGAACAGATGCACCAGAGTTCTCTACTATAGATTTAATAGAGGAACCTTGTTTCCCAATCAAATTAATCGCCTGAGAAGATGCAACTAATAAACGCACTGAAGAGAAGGCACTTGCAGCGTTTTGAAGATCCTCATCATCATCACTATCAGGCAACCCCGAGACTCGTCTGAACACCCGTACGACTGCTTCCATCGCAGGGGACATGTAGGCCTCTGGCTCTTCCTTTGCAGATATCATCACCTAAAACATAACAGTGGACACAAGAACTGAATCAATAAACATAACGAAATAACTCAGTGGACACTTTCAAACTACAATCAAACCTAGAAAGCTTACAACTTTCCCGACAAAGAGCATCAAAATGATCATAACCCCCATGAATCTAACTACTGATGATAACGAAACCCTAATTTTCTCTAATTAGGTTTAAGAAAGTTACAACCTTTAGAAAACAAAAAAAAACGAATCCCAACTCGGATTAGGTTAGACAATTAACGGATCAAAAGGAAAACGATTACTAACGATGCGATCAGGAGTGGTAGTGGGACCGTCGAGGACTTTGATGCGAGCGCGAGTCTCCTCGCACATCTTCCTGATGATATCTCCTTTGCGTCCGATTATAGCTCCGACTTTAGATACCGGAACGATCACGCGAAACACGCAATCCCCAGGCCAGCCTGGCCATCTCTCCGCATCGGGGGCAGTCTCGGCCGCTAAGCTATCCGGTTGATTCGATTCGGGGAAGGCGCCGGAGGTTTCGTTGAGCAATGAGGGGCCAGTGGATTCCGAGGGTGTGAGGGTTTGATTCTCCGGGAAGTTTGTAGCACCGTTCTCCGCGGAATCGGCGACGGCGGCCATTAGAATCGGAACAAATTAAGAAAAAAAGGATAGGGAACGGGGAGACGACGATTTGACCTCTGGATATATACGACGTCGTTTTTCAGTTCAGATGTTTTAGGCTATGGGTATGTTATGCAGGTTTAGGCCCGTAATGATATTTATTTGGGCTTCTTTTAGCCCGTGAGCTATATACTTTGTTCTTCCGACAAACAGCCTTTATAAGACCAAGGATATTTAAACTCAACTTATATGTGTGTGTTTTAAAGTTCTATCCAGATTCGGTTAGGTTTGTCCGAGTCTGACTGTCTGCTTGTGATATTATCCACAGTTATGCGATCATCTTATTCTTATGGGTTTATATCTCTCTGCCTCACGTGAAAAGGTTGTACTTATGATAGGTTTATAGACTTAAGTTTGATTTGGTAAAAATAGTGTTTGGATGTTAACTATTGCTTCAAAGACACTACAGTAGTACACTACTGGTGTATCATACATTCGTTACCAGTCTTTTTTTTTTTTAAACGTAGGTTATCTTTGCTCTTCCATATATATTGATATGTCCTCTGGATTAATGTTTTCCCGGTCCTACACCTCAAAGGAGCTTAACGTACGCTAAACTTCTTTGAAAATTTTATATATGTTCAGTAACATAGTATATTGAACTGTATCATATTCTACGATTGTCGACATGTATTTAAATAACGGAGATTGGGAAGTGCATTATTCATTTTACCGTAACTTAGGATATATTGTTTTGTACGCTTTGGAAGATTTAGTTAATATATCTTGTCCTCATTCGCAATAGGCAATGGAAAAGAAAGTGACGTGACCTAGAAATTATGTGCTGGCCTAGAAGATACTTATCCCTTTGTGAGTCTTTTTATATTTTATTCTTTCGACTCAAAAGTTTTTATTTTCAAAATTTACAGATCTCAATCTGGTCATACAATTTCCATTGGATCCGAAACAATAGTGGCATGATACACTAGAACACATGGATCATATAACGCTGAAAATGCATCATCTTTATAAACGGTTGAGCAACTAGTATGTAGAGTCGCATGGTCTTTTAACTTTTCACATGTTTTGATATTTTTTCGAAGTACTACTCTAATTCATCACTATCTAAATTTTGAAAGCACGATCATTAATTTGATTGTTTTTTCTTATCACTCGCGAACCAAATATTCTCCATTTCTTATACTCACCAATTTTTTTTTGACGTCATAGTCACCAGTTTTTTAATTTATTTATCTCTTTGAATCTGGTTATGCCTTAGTTAATTACTTGTTCTTTTTTGTTCTTATTTTTCTACGACCATTTTTTTTTTGCTCTTTTTGTTTGTTTTATACTTTTCATTGTTTGGGTTACCAAAAATGTTTAGAAAGTTTTTTCATAAGGAATGGAAAGCAATGTGAAAGAGCACCACTGTTGCAAGAGTCCACATGCCGAATCAAAATTAGGAATTTAGGACAAAACGGATATATGTGTGTGTGTATGTTAATGGTCCCCTCTAACACACACATATGTAATAGAAGAGAGTTCACTTGTAGCTTGTAACCATTTGAATCAATCTTGTACAGTGCCCTAATCGACTCTCAAGGGTCACATGCTTAACATCACACTTAAACATTATCACATGCAGTTTCCAGTTATATGTAGTTTTTTGGTTAGTTTTTCTTTTATAAAAGTCTTACTTATTTTTAGCACTACTTTCCAGTTAATTACATCATTGTTAACATCTTTCCAAGTTCCAACACCAACGAAAGGTGAAATCTACCGTTGAAACTCCGGAAATAATGTCTTTATCCAAAGGTAAACATATCAGATGATATGAGTGAAGATAGCTCATCACAGTAGCTTCTGCGAAATTAGAAGAAAAAGTCAAATACACAATAGAATCTTCTATGTCCATCGACCTAATGATGCTTTCATAACGAATTCAATTACTAGGTAATCAACCATTTCAAGAGACATTTATTTTGAGGTTCAAATATTTTTGTTTTATTAATTTTAACATTAAGAACGAATAAAAGCGATTTAGAGGGAAAACAATGAAGAAAAGAAAACAAAAGGAGAGGTCACATGTTGTCATATGAAAAGAAGTGTAATAATAACATAAGAAGATTCCAAAATAAGAACTGGGATGGACTTTGGAGACAGTGGGCAGAGTCCGCAGACAGATTTATCCTCTCTTTACATTTTCCCTATTAGATAAATCCCAACTTTCATCCTTGCCAAGTTCTCCAACACATATTCACTCCCTTAAAAATAAATAATATTTGTGGTTTCTTAAAGAAAATATGTTTATAAGCTATTGTTCAAACAAAAAAGATTGGATTGATTTTATCAAGATATGTAAACGATGGGGGAAGGGGGGCAGTCTACTGCTGTAATTTTGATTTTATTCATCAACCAGATCACATCACATAATTCCACTTTTACAAAACGTCCAGTCAGATTATACTATGATTATGACTGCACATTAACAAAACGTCCAGTCAAATTACACTATTATTATGACTGCACTACGTATTA
>NW_026619546.1:0-7848 GCF_000801105.2 Raphanus sativus | reverse complement strand
GAAGATGCAAGCCTCTCTGCGCAGTTCGAGCATAACATTCTATAACCAAACATGGAGCTGAGATACTAACCAACTGTTAGAAAAATTTGATTCTCAAATTTGTCTTAGATTGATCTTTTATTGGAATCAAACACAAAGAAAAATGCTATGTTTCAAAATCATATTCAAATATTCTTTTGCTCACAAAGTATAGTGAAACTTTGTAGTCACACAACAGATACAGACAATGAGTATTTTACAGATTACTTTAGGTACAAGCAAAAAAAATAAGATTTAGAGGTTCTGGAGATTTTGAACTTCTTCATTGTACAACCCCATGTTTAAGAAATATTAGGCGGTGATTAAGTGTTCATGTAGTGGTTAGTGTCTACACTAGCACTTCTATACTGATTTTCGAAAACATCGTTTTGTTTATGGCTTTACTTTTAAGTGGACACTGACTATACCGAATTTTAGATTATGACCAAAATTAAGTAGTATTGGTTTTAATGAAACTACTTAACATGGAGTTTATATTCTAGTTGTTACCTTCATCGCTATCTCCTAAGTCTCTCATTGTCTGCAGTACCATAACCTTCATAGCTATCTCCTAAACTCTCATTGTCTGCAGTTTCATAATCTTCATCGCCATCTCCAGAGCTCTCAATGTGTGAAGGTTCAAAATCTTCAACGGCATCTGTGAAGCTCAATAAAGGGACCTCCAGGAGTGGGAGCACCCCACATTCTTTTATCTTCCATGTTTTGGAATCCGAATTGAGGAGCCCAAAATCAAAAACAAGCTCGGTGGAATTGAACTCCTCTGTTTCAACCTCTACCTTGAATGTGCACAGATTCCCCGGCAAAACTTGTTCTACCCTTTTATTACAAGCAATGGAAGCATTCCCTCCGGACGTGATGGTACAACAGACAGATGCACTTTCCCAAAGTTCAAACTTATTTTCGTCATCATAAGCACATAAGATGCATGCCTTAAATTTGATTGATTTACCAAGAGGCATTTCATTCAGCATCACAGTTATGGAACTCCCAGAAGATCGGTAAGTGAAGTACATAGGCACTTCTTCAGCGGGAAAGACCGCATATCCATTGGTCGGCGTTTGAATGATGAGATCTATGGCTTCTTGATTTAGTTTGAAGCAGTTTGCGAAGTTGAGACGAATATCCGGATTGTGAAAGGAGAAATCTAGTCTTTCTAGTGACTCACAATCTTCTGCATCTAGTTCCACTACCGATTCCGGAAGTGGTGGAAGTGATATCAGCTCATTCATTCCTCTTAGTACAAGTCGACGTAGACTAGATATTCTCCCTCTCCATGGATCAAGCTCTTCAATGTATGTGGAACTCTCATGATGCTTAATGGTGTTTTCCTTTTCGAGTTTCCGTTTGGAAAGAAAGCGCGCTATAAGAGGGAGACGTTTGATTATCTTTCCAATACCTCTCGAGCAATCTGACTTCGTGCATTTCTCTATTTCCAATTCCGACAAGCTAGGGAGCTCCACCAAACTCGAGCAATTTTCAAGATTCAGTTCTTCAAGATTAACTATATTCCAAATAGAGGAAGGAAGTTTCACCATACTCGAGCAACCTTTGAGATTCAATGTTTTGAGATGCAATGCATTCCCAATAGAGGAAGGCAGTTCCACCAAATTTGAGCAATAGCTGAGACTCAATTTTTCAAGATTGGTTGCATTCCCAATAGAAGAAGGGAGGTTTACCAGGCTTGGGCAATAGCAGAGCTCCAAGTAATATAGATTAGTGGCAGTTGAGAGATCAGGAAGCTCTTTCAAACTTTCTGAAAAATTCAAATCCATCCACTTGAGATTGCCGAGCTGCTAATGAAAAAAAAAAGCACACAATAACAACACGTTGACACAATTAGTATTAAACACATAAGAAAATTGGTTAGATATCCTAACTTGTGCATTTATTTTCAAAATAGATATTACTTACTTTATTTTCTTCCCACAATTTCTCAAGCTTGCTACTTGGTGCGTATAGGTAGACGAGCAACTCTGGATTAAAACTTGACGGAAAACATGACATGGGAAACTGTGGCCAAATCAGTACTTTAAGTTTCCGCGATATGTAGTTCAGACTTAGCGGATTCATAATGTCTCTGCGAAGGATTCTTAAGAATTGAAGATTAGAAAATCTTTCAAAGGCTCTTTTACTTGTCCATGTTATGTCCTTAATCCACGCAAAATCTATTCCTATCACACTGCTATTACCCTGTAAAACAACCCAATAAACCATAGATAGAGGATGGTTAGTTATTAAATAATCTCACATTTTAGAGAGCACTCCAATGAAAATACAATATCAAAACTTACTGCATTATCATCACTAAGTACTTCACCAATATCCATTGCATCAAACAAAAACCGGCGTTTTCCAGGATCACTAATAGATTCTTTCCGCACAATTTGTCTTCCTAGTTGGAATAGCAACGTAGACATCATTATCAATCCTGATTGGCTATATATGAGAGATTTTTCAGATAAGACACGAAGCCCTTGTCTCACATCCTCAAAAATATTTTCTAGACATTTTTCCACCATATCAATTGGGCGACCACTGAAAAAGCAGGCTAAATAAAGAAATAATCTTTTATCTTTATCATTTAAAGCATCATAACTAAATTTTAAAATGCTCATAATTTCTCCATCACGGTCAAGGTGAATCCTTAACCTTGATAGTGCCTCTGTCCAACCATGCTCTGACATTCCCCGAAAATAGGATCCCATAACCCTCAGCCCCAATGGAAGTCCACCTACAAGATTCCTAACTTCACAAGCAAGCTTCTTGAAACCATATTTAGGGTTTTTTTGACCAAAAGCATACATGCAAAACATTTGAAGAGCCTCATCATCTGATGGTAATTTTAGCTTGTGTATATGCTTGATCCCACTTGCTTGTAAAACCTTTTGATCTTGTGTTGTGATTATAATCCGACTCCCAGGACCAAACCAACTTGTTTCTTTCGCCATGGCTTCTAGTTGTACAGACCGATCCACATCATCAAGGACGACAAGAACTTTCTTGTCTTTCAACCTGTCTTTGACGACTCCCAAATGTGGAACCTTGATATTCGTCTCATTGGTTAGTTGAGACATAAACTTCTTCTGTAAATCCAACTTCACACTGTAGTCATCAGAAGAAGTTGGTATTGCATACTTTGTTTTGATATTATCTATAAATACACTCTGTTGGAAATGCTATGAGAGTCTGTTGAATAGATTGTTGGAACAAAAGGGGAACCCCAATAGTACTACAGAAAGTAAACCGAGAGACACAACAAAACAAGCAACCACTATGCTTTATTAGAATCTTCTTTAAACAATCTATTACAAGATCTGCTTAATTCAGCTTTTACACGTCTAGTGTTAACACCCTAACACACGCTACTGAAAGATTCCTAAGCTACACCGCTTATATATCTCCTTCGTCAAGTACTTCAGCCACTGCTTCAGCACGACTCAGAACACTTCCAAGAGCTTCTCTCTCTCTCTCTATAAACTCAGCCTCTGTGTCTTTATCTTCATACAGACGACTCCATAGCTTTATATCATTCTCCACGTTCCTGAAACCTAGTTTCCAAGACAACATGAATATGGACATCTTCCATATCAATAAGTGCAACTTTCCTTTTCTTGGAATGCACTGATTCCTTTTCCTTTAAGTCATAAACTTGCTTCTCAAGTTTATTCCTCTTTCCATATCTTCAAGATACTCTCTTGCTTTCTAAGTCTGTTGACTCCAGCTCAGCATCTCGATTCCACATGGTCTTCATCACTCAACAAGACGTCTCCTTCAGCAACTACGTTAGCGACTACTTCAGGGTTGACATTTTACATCAACAATCTCCCCCTTTTAGCTTTGTGTGCCAATCAAGCACAATACCGTTCTGGTTCAACAACCATGTTTCCCACCTGGAAGCTTCCATGCTAATTGTGTTTTTCTCCCCCACGGGATGTGCACCACACCATGCTTTTCTCCCCCATGAGATAAGCACAATCTACATCAGGACGTCATCCACCATACTCTTCTCCCCCACGAGATATGCACTCCTTGTACCAGAACGTCACCATTCTCCCCCTGCTTGATTGCATACTAAGCTAAAACACAGATGCTTAAATGTCAAGCCTTATAGACAAACTCCCCTGAGTCTATGCTTCAATCTTGTCCACTTCTCGGAAGTACTTCACCAAGTACGTCAGCACCTAACGCACACCAGTGACACCAAGAGCATGTTATCTTCAACGCACCACACGCTCACCACGAGCTCCACACGATGGCTAACTCCACCACACAGAACGTCAACTCCAATGCCATAAAACTAAGTTCACATCGGACTCCATTATGAACTACTTCAAACACTGCTTCGACACCAAGCAGTAACACACACTAAGGAAACCTCTCTCTTTATTCTAAGAGGTTTATCTTTCTCATAAGGCACGTATCTTCTTTCCTTTTCCAAGCTCAGGCAATCAACACACGTACTCTAATATAACTCCAGCTTCGTGTAACATGTTACGTACTACCTCCTGTAGTACTCCGCGAACTAATACTTATCTCCTCCTTTTTGACTATGTATGTGAACTCATCACCTCTAGATAGAAAATCACGTATTCATTCTCCCCCTATGAGTCACATCATGGTCAAAAACTAATATGAAGATTTATATCCTCTAAAGTAAGGAGGAAATCTCATTCCACCCTCTCCATAGTGATAAAATCTCCTAGACCACTTATTCCTGAGCCCAAATCCTCCATGATTAGCCCTTTGAACAGACTTGAAACACTCACGTCGAATATGTCCTTGAACTCCACAAGAATAACATATATGACAATGTCTCCTCATACCATAAGCTTTCACCGTTTGATTCTTCTCCCTCAATAAATTGTAACACCTTGGCCTAATGTGCCCAATAACACCACAATGATGACAAACAGGCCGAAACTTCCATTGAGTTGCACTCTTCAATCTAGAAACTCTCTTTGGAGCAGTCACCATAGCAGTTGCCGTAGCAGTACGTGTAGCAGTCGTGTTCTTCACATCAGTTACAGTCTTCATTGTAGTCTTTCCATTGGATGTCTTCTTTGTAGACACTTTAGCCCCTGGTCTTGTAGCAGACGTAGCTAAAACCCTAGTTTTTCCTGATGATACAAAAATACCTTTAGCTGTAGAACTTTCTCCTTGATATCCAAGGCCACATCGATCACTTTTCCCAATACTGAGAAGATGATCTAGCTGCTTCGTCCCACCATTCAGCATCATCAAACCCTTCTGAGTCTCTGCAAGTTGAGCACTAATCTGTCGTGCTTCTTCTTCTTTCTCTGAAGCATACTTAAGTGCTTCAGCAACTTGAGCTTCTAGCTTGACCTTCTCCTTTGTCAACTCTGAATTCGCCTCAACCTGTTTGAGCCAATTCTCATACAGTTTTCCAGAATTCTCAGCAAGATCAAAATCCCCATCATCATCATCACTTCCACATGAAGCCCCTGTCACAGATGCTGATGCAGATCCCGCCGCAGATTTCGTCTTAGAACCATACTCGAAAGTTGTAAACGCCACCAAGTTCTTCAACTCTTCACTATCATATGAATCAATATCAGATTCATTCTTGACGTCACTGTTATTCTTTTGCTTCAGTAAATTGTCACATTTCTTCTGAGCATTACCAAATTCATTACCCTCAAAGCTTTTGAATCTTAGTCTCTTGAAAGTTGGACACTCCCTTTTGAAGTGCCCATATCCTCTGCATTTGTAACATTGCACCTCTGTGTTGACACATTGCTCGCCAGCTTCATGTCTTCGCTTTCTCAAACCAACTTTCTCATGTCCTTGCCACTTTATCATTTCCTGTAGTACTTGGTGAAGCACGCGAATCATCTTGATCACCTCATCTTCATTCTCTGATTTTTGACTTGTTGTTTCATCATCTGCCAAATTCACTTCAGTATGATTCTCCACGTCATCAAGCTCCATCTCATGAGCTTTTAACATCCCTACAACTTCATGAAAGCTGAATTTATCTATGTCAAGAGACACAAACATTGCTGCTTTATAAGCTGTGAATCTTTCTGGTAGACACCTTAAAAACTTCTTCACCAGTTTCTTGTCCTTGTATTCCATGCCCAGAACACGAGCCTCTTGTGCTAACCCACTGAGTTGAGAACTAAAATCTGATACAGATTCATGTTCTTTCATCTTCAAGTTCTCAAATTTTGATTTGAGAAAATCCATCCTTAAGCTCTTAACCTTCTCAGTTCCTTCAAAGTGTAATTGCAGAATATCCCACGCCTCTTTTGCATTCTTGCATCCTTGAATAAGATCTAGCTGCTTCTTTGTGACTGATGTAAAAATACCAAATAAAGCTTTTGCATTGTGCCTTGACATATCCTTCTCACGCTTTGTCCATTTAGCCAATGGTTTGTTGACCACAACACCATCTTTATCTACTGTCTTGGGAACTTCATAGCCATCTTCTACTGATGCCCAAACATCCATATCAATACTTTGTAAGCTTGCCTTCATCTTTGCTTTCCAATGCCCATATTGTTCTGGATCTAGCATAAACTCAACCACCATGCTTTCTGCTGTACTTTATCTTCCCTTCTTTCTTCTTGCCTTCGGGATCCTCACCAGTAACTTAGGTGACCCGCTCTGATACCACTTGTTGGAACAAAAGGAGAACCCCAATAGTACTACAGAAATTAAATCAATAGACACAACAAAACAAGCAACCACTATGCTTTATTAGAATCTTCTTTAAACAATCTATTACAAGATCTGCTTAATTCGGCTTTTACACGTATAGTGTTAACACCCTAACACACGCTACTGAAAGATTCCTAAGCTACACCGCTTATATATCTCCTTCGTCAAGTACTTCAGCCACTATTTCAGCACGACTCAGAACACTTCCAAGAGCTTCTCTCTCTCTCTATAAACTCAGCCTCTGTGTCTCTATCTTCATACAGATGACTCCATAGCTATTTTATATTATTCTCCACGTTCCTAAAACCTAATTTTCAAAGCAACATGAATATGGACATCTTCCATAACAATAAGTGCAACTTTCCTTTTCTTGGAATGCACTTATTCATTTTCCTTTAAGTCATAAATTTGCTTCTCAAGTTTATTCTTTTTTCCATATCTTCAAGATACTCTCTTGCTCTCCAAGTCTGTTGACTCCAGCTCAGCATCTCGATTCCACATGGTCTTCATCACTCAACAAGACGTCTCCTTCAGCAACTACGTCAGCGACTACTTCAGGGTTGACATTTTACCTCAACATAGATATCTAGCAATGGTGGTCTTACCTATCCCAGGCGGACCCAAGATCCCTATTTTTCTCACCTCATCCGAATCTAGCTGTAACAATCGTCTCATTTCTGCCATACGAGATTCCATCCCAACTAATTCTTCAAAATCATTTGATGGTGCAGAATTGTTCAACTTGTACGAAACAACAGTGGTAATATCTTCAATCATCTCTGCGTCAGTCTCCCTGAAAGTCAAGAAAAAACTTCACATATGTGTATGAGTTCTAACACATACATATTTTCTACAGGGAAATTCCATAAAAATAACCAACCAAATTTCATTAAACTTTTTAATACTCAAACTTTTTTTGTTACACAGTTTAATATATTAACTAATTATTTACTTAATTTTAATACAATCAATACTATTAAAACAGGAGAACTTTTTATCGACTATGTTTTAGACTATCAAAAAAAGTCATAACAACCCAACTAAAATAATTTCATTAGTTATTATTATCATATAAAGTTTTTCTAATCTAACAAATATCTATTAATATTTCAAGATTTGTAAAATAGA
>NW_026619545.1:0-7850 GCF_000801105.2 Raphanus sativus | reverse complement strand
GAGAGAGAGAGATGTTGCAAAGTAAAGATAGAGTAAAGAAGGATTTATTTCCTTAAGTTTAATGTGAGAGAGGTTACAAGATTATATAGGCAAGATGCCTGGATACAAGAAGTATTAAACTATTCTATGCAAGTACTTAAAAACAATAAACAATGTGTTCTGATCAAGGCAAGGCAGTGTTGAGAGGGACAGGTCACAAACGGCTACACCTTAAGTGTATCATGTGACCTTGCTTATTTTAAACACTCTCCTTTGTCTCTTACACTCTCCAACGGTCTCCTCCTTCTCTGATGTCGACCAAGGTGTTCTCTGACTTGTCTTGCCTCTCACTCCACATTAGGTTATGCATTGGTACCTTGCACAGCAAGTGTTGTACGGATATACTTGTATTTCAAGTAATCTCGGATCTGCTTCTACTTCATGTATCTCCAGCTCCTCTCTCTTTCTGATTTATTTATATCCTGATCAATACTCCCCCTCAAGCTTAACCATATAGTATGTGGTTAAGATTGGAACCCATGAACACATCCCTCATTAAAACCTTTATGTGAAAAACCCAATGGGATAAAAACACATAAAGGAAAAAGAGTAGATGTTCCATGGTATAAGGGGATCATGATCTAGCCAAGTCTATGAGTCCCAATCTCGGATGGATGAACTCACAGACCTTGGTGCTTGCTCCTTTGGTGAAGATGTCAGCTAGCTGGTCTTCACTTCTAGTGTAGCAAGGTAGGATGATCTTCTTCTCCACTGCTTGTCTAACCTTGTGACAATCCACCTCAATATGCTTTGTCCTCTCATGAAACACTGAGTTTGAAGCTATATGGATGGCTGCCTGGTTGTCACAGTGCATTGTGATTGGTGTTGTTGTCTCTATGCCCAAGTCTCTTAGCAAGTTTCTGATCCAAATGAGTTCACTGGTCAGCTTCCTCATTGCTCTATATTCTGCTTCAGCACTTGAACATGATACCACCTTCTGCTTCTTGCTTTTCCAAGTAACCAGATTGCCTCCTATAAAAGTGCAATAGCCTGTAGTAGACCTCCTGTCTACTCTATCACCAGCCCAATCTGCATCACAGTATCCCACAATAAACAATGTGTTCTGATCAAGGCAAGGCAGTGTTGAGAGGGACAGGTCACAAACGGCTACACCTTAAGATATCTCATGATCCTCTCCACCATCTTCCAGTGATGAACCTTGGGAGTTTGCATATGCTGACTGACTTGGTTTACAGCAAAGCAGATGTCTGGTCTTGTGATGGTAAGGTAGATCAGCTTCCCCACCATTCTTCTATAGAGTTTGAAATCACCAAAAAGGGTATCTTCAATCTCCCCCTCACGCAAGACTTTGTAACCTTCTTCCAGTGGTGTCTTAGCCATTCTTGCTCCAAGCTCTCCTGCCTCATTTAAAAGATCAAGTGTGTACTTTCTTTGAGATAAGAATAGCCCCTCCTTAGAGCGGCATATCTCAATCCCTAGAAAGTACTTTAGCTCACCCAAATCTTTAATATCAAAGCTAGACTTAAGGAAAGCTTTAGTAGAGATGATACCTTCCTTGTTGCTTCCTGTGATGATGATATCATCTACATAGATCAGAATCACCACAATTCCTTGTTTGCTTGTGAGGGTGAAGAGAGTGTGATCAGCTTCTGATTTTACAAACCCTCTTCCATTGAGAGTTGTACTCAGCTTGTGGTACCAAGCTCTTGGTGACTGTTTTAATCCATAGATGGCCTTTTTTAATCTTAAGACATTTCCTGGCTTGACCATGTCTTCCATACCAGGAGGTGGTCTCATGTACACCTCATCCTCTAGCTCTCCTTGTAGAAAGGCATTCTTGACATCCATCTGCCATAAGTCCCATTCCAAGTTTACAGCCAATGAGAGAACAATCCTTATGGTGTGGAGCTTAGCTACTGGTGCAAAAGTATCCAAGTAGTCTTCTCCATAGACTTGGGTGTATCCTCTTGCAACTAGCCTTGTCTTTTTCCTTTCTGGTTTCCCATTTGCTTGATACTTGATGGTGAAGAGTAGGCGGCTTGTGACTGCTTTCTTTCCTTTAGGCAGTTCAGTCTCATACCAAGTGTCATTCTTGATCATGGCTCCAACTTCATCTCCAACAGACTCTCTCCACTCATCATCCTCCATAGCTTCTTCATAAGTCTTTGGAATGTATTCTTGATCCAGGTTGATGATGAAAGCTACATGCTCTTGAGGATAGCTTGCAAAGGAGCAGGTTGCTTGGATAGGATGAGCCACTGCATTGCTGTTGAAGTATACTCTGGTGTTGCTCCAGTTTGATGGATCTTTTCTCACTCTGGTACTTCTTCTCAATGGTTGAATCTGCTCCTCTATCACTGCTTCTTCCTGTTCCTGCTCACCCTCATACTGATCTCCACTAGACTGATCAGAATCAGCACCATCTTGATCATGGACTGATGTTGAATCATCTTCTGGTGTTGGCTCATTCTCATTGCCTCCCTCAGGATCAGGATGGACTGGTTCCATAATTGGGGCTGTTGCTTCAATGGGAACAGCAGCTGGTGGGGATGGAGTGGTGTTAGGCGCCTCACTGCTACTAGGCTGAGAGATGCCTAAGCTTTCCAAGATGGTTCTCAGGTTGTTTGCTCTATCAGATGGTCCTTGTGAGAGATCTTTAAGGCTGTCCCAGCTCTTCTCATCATAGTAACCCTTGGATTCCACAAACTTCACATCCCTTGAGACCATTACTCTTCTTAACTCAGGTATGTAGCACTTGTAGCCTTTCTGTGTATGAGAATATCCAATGAGCATGCCCTTGACACTCTTGGCTTCCAGCTTGTTTCTCTGTTCTCCTGGTGTCAAGACATAGCAAACACACCCAAACACACGCAAGTGATCAAGTGGAGGTTTGATTTTGTGTAATACCTGAAAGGGAGAGACATCTTGGAGGACTTTGGTTGGTATCCTGTTGATTAAATAGCATGCAGAGACCACAGCATCACCCCAAAATCTCTTAGGAACATTGGTGTGAAACATCATGCTCCTTGCAACCTCCATAAGATGGCGATTTTTCCTCTCAGCCACTCCATTTTGTTGTGGTGTGTAAGGGCAGCTTGTTTGATGTATTATTCCATGTTTTGCTAGGTGTTGTTTGAAAGCATTGCTAGTGTATTCTCCTCCATTATCAGACCTAAAGATTTTTATCTTAGAGTTGAAATGGTTAGTCACATAGTTTTGGAAGTTTAGAAAAGCTTCAAAAACTCTATCTTTACTAGAAATCAATGTGAGCCAAGTAAACTTTGATTTTTCATCTATGAATGTCACAAAATATTTATGGTTTTCTCTAGATACACAAGGTGCTGTCCAAACATCAGAGTGAACTAGATCAAAGCAATTTTCATAAATAGTCATAGATTTAGGAAAAACAGATTTGCAATGTTTACCAAGGATACAAGCCTCACAAGTTTCATTTTTAAAAGACAGATTAGGCAACATAAGACTTAAAGCTCTAGAATGAGGATGACCTAATCTAGCATGCCATAATACATCACTAGTTAAAATAGAAGCAGAATTAAAAGCATAAGTAGAATCTGATAACAGCTTGGTGTCTTCAAGTAAATAAAGCTCTCCCTTGCTCACACCTTTTCCCAGCATCTTACTGGTCTTAATATCCTGAAAGCACACATCATTAGGACTAAAAATAACATGGCAATTAAGATCAGTGGTTGCTTTCTTAACAGATAGTAAGTTAGAGGTGAAGCTAGGCATATAAAAGGCTTGAGACTCTTTTTCAAACAATTTCAGATTTCCTACTCCTTCAATAGGGATTCTATCACCATTAGCAATTACTACACTGCCTAGAGCTGGTTTAACATTACTAATCAGATTAACATCCCTAATCATATGATGGGAAGCTCCTGAATCAATAATTAGAGATCTAGCAGGGTGTGATGCATGGTGAATAGAATTTAAAGCATTAACATTAATGTTACCAGAGTTTGCATTGAGTGCTTTGATAAGAGCCTCAATGTCTGACTTGCGGATGAATGCATCATCCTGAGCTGGTGTCATGGCGTGTGAGGAGAAGGATCCACCAGTGTGGGTAGTTGAGACCATAGCCTTCCCATCTGTGGTGTCTTGAACTCTTGCCTCATGTGCTCTGTTTTGTTGAGGCCTGTTTGTTGAAACTGGCCTGAGGTGAGGATGGAGGAACCAGCAGCTTGTCTTGGAGTGTCCCTCCTTCTTACAATGCTCACAAGTCACAGACTTGTCTCCTCCCCTTCTTGGTTTGAAGTAGGCTTTGTTAGCTGAAGCACTCTCCACCTTCTCAGCCTTATGTGCCAGTGAGAGCCCTCCTTTTCCACCTCCAAAGAGACCATCTGAGCCTATCTCCTTTTGGAGTCTAGCACATACTTCATCATAGCCTGGCAGCTCCTTGTCTCTTAGTATATGCCTCACCACATCATTGAAGCTTGGGTTAAGTGTGAGAAGCAGTCCAAAGACCTTGTCTTGCTCACGCCTGGCTTCAAGTGTATCAGGGTCATTGGTGCTTGGCCTTAGCATCTCTAGCTCAGACCATAGCTGACTGTACTTCCCAAGATGCTTGGTGAAGTCTCCTTCTTCCTGCTCCAAGTTGTTGATGGCTCTCTTCACTTCAAAGATTCTGGTGAGGTTTGAAGTGTTGCCAAACACCTTGTGCAAGGTATCCCACAGCTGTTTTGTTGTGGTACAGTGTGAATAAGAGTCCATTAATGGACCATCAAGTGAGCTTTGCAAGGTAGACAGCACCATGAGATCTTCCTGAGCCCATTTGCCTTCATCCACCACTACAACCTCCTTGCCATCTTCTCCTTGGGTGATTTTCTTTGGGGCAGAGCCTGAAGTGACATGCTCCCAATATCCTCTACCTCCAAGGGCTGTCCTGGCCATTCTAGACCAGGTGATGTAGTTTCCTGGTCCCTTGAGTAGACATGGGATTCTCACTGGTCTGTAGTCCTCCATCTTCTCCTTAAGGTTTCAAATAAATTTTCCAAGAATTTTTCAAGACAGAAACAAGTAACTCTCTCTGAACTGAGGAAAAACAAGTTTAAAATCAAGATTAACTCTCAAGAAAATTAAATGGATACAGGAGAGAGTGAGAACAGCCAAGAGAATTTAAAAATTTCCAGAAACTCAAGAACACAGATTTATTATCCACTGGATAAAAGGAATCTGAGGTGAGATTTGAGAAAGTAAAAGAGTGAATCAAGAAAGAAAGTAAAACCAGAGTGTATTGCGGAAGGATTTTAGGTTCTCAAGAGCTTAAGCTCTGATACCATGTAAGTAAATGAAGAATAAATGATGAACAAGTGAAGAACAAGTGAGAGAGATGAAATCGTGAGAGAGAGAGAGAGAGAGAGAGATGTTGCAAAGTAAAGATAGAGTAAAGAAGGATTTATTTCCTTAAGTTTAATGTGAGAGAGGTTACAAGATTATATAGGCAAGATGCCTGGATACAAGAAGTATTAAACTATTCTATGCAAGTACTTAAAAACAATAAACAATGTGTTCTGATCAAGGCAAGGCAGTGTTGAGAGGGACAGGTCACAAACGGCTACACCTTAAGTGTATCATGTGACCTTGCTTATTTTAAACACTCTCCTTTGTCTCTTACACTCTCCAACGGTCTCCTCCTTCTCTGATGTCGACCAAGGTGTTCTCTGACTTGTCTTGCCTCTCACTCCACATTAGGTTATGCATTGGCACCTTGCACAGCAAGTGTTGTACGGATATACTTGTATTTCAAGTAATCTCGGATCTGCTTCTACTTCATGTATCTCCAGCTCCTCTCTCTTTCTGATTTATTTATATCCTGATCAATAGGAAGATGAGGTGTATATGAAGCCACCACCAGGATTAGAGCATCTAGTGAAGCCGGGCAATGTTCTCAGGTTGAAGAAAGCTATATATGGTCTGAAACAATCACCTAGAGCCTGGTATCACAAGCTGAGTGCTACACTCAATGGGAAAGGCTTTGTGAAGTCAGAAGCTGATCACACTCTATTCACCCTCACCAGCAAGAAGGGAATCATCGTGATCCTAGTCTACGTGGATGATATCATCATCACTGGAAGTGACAAAGAGGGCATACTAGCAACCAAAGCATATCTCAAGTCATCCTTTGATATCAAGGATTTGGGAGAGCTCAAATACTTTCTAGGTATTGAGATATGTCGATCCAAGGAAGGATTATTCTTATCTCAAAGGAAGTATGCCTTGGATTTGCTAAAGGAGGCTGGTGAACTAGGAGGAAGAACCGCAAAGACACCACTTGAAGATGGGTACAAAGTGATGCGTGAGGGGGAGATTGACAACCAACCATACACTGATGTCAAGCACTATAGAAGAATGGTTGGAAAGCTTATCTACCTCACCATAACTAGACCAGACATTTGCTTTGCAGTCAACCAAGTGAGTCAACACATGCAAGCCCCAAAGATGCATCATTGGAACATGGTGGAAAGGATACTAAGGTACTTAAGGGAGGCACCGGGTCAAGGAGTCTGGATGGGATGCAACAAGAGTACTGAGATAGTAGGCTACTGTGATGCTGATTGGGCTGGAGACAGAGTAGATAGGAGATCTACAACCGGCTATTGCACCTTCATTGGAGGGAACTTGGTGACTTGGAAAAGCAAGAAACAAAAGGTGGTTTCATGCTCAAGTGCTGAGGCAGAGTATAGGGCAATGAGGAAGCTTACAAGTGAGCTTATCTGGATCAGAAATCTCCTCCAAGACTTGGGAATAGAGACATCATCTCCAATCACCATGCATTGTGACAATCAAGCAGCAATCCACATAGCATCCAACAATGTGTTTCATGAGAGGACCAAACACATTGAAGTTGATTGCCATAAGGTGAGACAAGCGGTGGAGCAGAGAATCATTCTTCCATGCTATACCAGAAGTGAAGACCAGCTAGCTGATATCTTCACCAAAGCGGCCAGTTCTAAGGTTTGCGAGTTCATTCATTCAAAGCTTGGACTCGTGGACCTTTCATCTCAGTAATCCCCTCTCCATGAAGTGTTCTACTCTTTCCTTGATATGTTTTTGTCCCACTGGGTTTTACATGTCAAGGTTTTAATGAGGGAATGCTTCATGGTCTTCCAAGCTTGACTTGTTTCACATGGTCAAGCTTGAGGGGGAGTGTTGAGATGAAGCAATACAAGTGAGTAGAAGAGATAAGGAACAAGATGGGATCAGGCGAGTGTGATCTAAGCAAAGGATGACTTGACTTGAGAGTCAAATCTATCTGTACAATCAGTGACCTAATGTGAAGTGCAAGGCAAGAAAGAGGAAGTAATCTCGCCTAGCAACTTGTGATTAAGTCACACAATATTATATGAGGCAATGAGACCGTTGGAGGCTGATCACATGTGCTGGTTAAGGGTTCAAGGCAAAGAAGAACGTTGAGGACATGTCACTGTCTAAGCTCAGCTTGCGCAGACCTGCCGTGTCTCTCTCCTCTTTGTTTATTGGTTTCCCTTTGTTTATCATTTCTTCTACTGCACATTGTACTGACTGTATCTTCTATATATGGGTTGCTCCCATTGACAAACCAAACTAAGGAAAACCATTATCTCCTTCTCTCTCTCTCGTTTGCGCAATGCTCTCCCTATCTCTCTTAATTCTCCTTTCATCTCATTAACTCTCTCACACAATCTCTCCTAATTCTATAATTCTCACACAAATAAAGCTTCTTAGATCGTGTTTCATACTGGTTTGATAAGAATCATGAAGATATTCCATATGTCCGAACAGGCTAATCTGTAATCATCTGGATAGAAGGTGGGATATCTTGTTGCTCACAACACTTATGAGATTTATTC
>NW_026619544.1:0-7851 GCF_000801105.2 Raphanus sativus | reverse complement strand
ATGATCATGGAAAGCACCAAGGACTGGAAGCATGAACCTGAACCTGAAGAGCTTGTAGCTGAGGATGCAACATTGAAGAATGCTTGGAAACAAGAAAAGAATGCATTGGTCTTGGCCGAAGCTTGATCATCCAAGACATCTTAACCATCATTCAAGCTACTCCACCTTCGAGCTGATCATCATCTAGGCAAGTAGCTTGTGTGTGCTCTTTTCCTAACCTTTGGTTTTGTCCCACTGGGTTTTCCAAAGGAAGGTTTTTAACGAGGCCACAAGTCTACTTCTCCTATATCCTAGATGATTGATCTTGGTCTGTCCACATGAAGACCTTATGTTATTTTTATAGCTATGTTTTTATTTTATTTAGTTTTCGAAAACTCTAGTCTTTGTTGTGTTTCCAAGGGAGCCTTTGTCTTTATCTCTCTTGTATTTTCGAGACCTTGTGCATGTACAAGGATTCTCCTTTATATTCTGGTCGTGGCCCCTTGTATCAGTATCCATCTTTTTATCAAAAAACCTTTGTTTTCTCTTTTCTTCTTGCTTGTCGAGTAGATTGAGTGTTGGTGTGTAATATCCAACTTCTGGTGTGTAATATCCAGAGCCCAAGGATCTCTTCTTCGGTGTGTCATATCCGGATTAGATATCTAGGAGTATCAAGAGCCCTTTCATAACTCTTGTGTCACCATTCGATCCACTGCCTTTGAGAAACTCGAGTCTCTTGATTCGTTTCTGCAAAGGATTATCCCATCTGTTCCAGAGCCTTCCTAGGATCTTATCAAGTGGTATCAGAGCAACTCTGGAAGGGAAGTATTCGATTTCATCTTGTCTATGCTTTGATCTGTTCATCTTCTCATCGATTTTTATCAGATCTACTTGTTTGCTACTGAAATCTGATAGGTCTAAGTGTTTTGATCATAGATCTGTTGTAGTCCTTTCATATTCTCGTTGATCTTCACTTGATCTGTGTTTCTGGTTTAAAGATCTGATTGAAATAGGGTTGTTTGATCTCGTTTCTGATAAAAACTTTTCAGATTCTTGTTGCAGAAGTTATCGTTTGCTTGATCTGAAACTTGCTAGGGTTTGTGTTAATCGATCTGTTCAACTATATTGTTGTTTCTGTTTCTGGTCATCAATCTGATTTATTTTGTTTTGAATTTCGTTTTGAATCTGTATCTATTGGCAAGTTGATTGTTTGTTTTACTTTTGAACTACTTACTGCTGTGTGTTTCTTTGTGATTCAGGTACCATGGCAGGAGAACTCAGCAAGAATGATAAACTGTTTCTTGAAGCATTCACGGTCAGTATGGATAGAGTCTGCAAAGATCAGTTGAGAAAATTCAAACAAGACATACAGCAGCAAAGGAGAAGCAGATTATCCAGAGATGAGTACAAGCCAAGAGGGTATGATCAGTTGGAAAGAAACCAGAAGCATGCTGTTGTTATCAAAGACACTCCACAACAAAGAAGGTTTGAAAGAGACAAGTGGAGCAGAGATTGCAGCCAACCATCTGAGACAAAGCTTTATCCTTCAAAATCGGTTCAGAAACAACCAGAAAGCAAGAGATCTCGTTCATCTAGTAATATGGGTTCATCTAGCAAGAAACCAATCAGTTACAGCAAGGAGAAGACAGTCTCTAAGCCATTTAGAGGAGATAAACAATTCTGTTTATTCAGTGAAAAGAATAAGGAGGCTTTGTTACAAGTAATGATGGATGTGGAGAGGCAATTCAAAAGGAGCAACACAACACGTGCAGCCATTGAAACAAAGCATCAGAAACCAGTTACTACTGTCTCAGATCTCAAAGATACAGAACCGGAATCAGCTGCACCTATTCAAGAAGATCAAGCCAAAGTATCATCTCCTATCAATCAGAAAGAAGAGCAACCAGTTCAGAACGTCATGGTTCCTTTCATACAGACTGTAGTAGAAGAGGAGGCACCCAAGGAACCTCAAGCAGACCATGGAATGATGCAACTGATTGTCTTTGATCCATCTGATTTCCAAAGGACATTCTTGGGTACTTTTCTAATCAATCCTTTTATCTGGAGCAAGACTAGAGCTGTGGAGCTTTCAAGACACGAATTGGGCTTGAAGAATGTTGTATTTGAGCCTGGAGGAGAGTTGTGGCATCACAGGAACAACACCATAATGATTGAGAAGAAATCGGCAGCAACAACACTTGATTTTGGTGATCTTTTACCATCTGGCGATAAGGTGTTGCACGTCTCAGGTCAGCAAGAGTTTCATTATGAAACCAACTGGAGAATGTTACCCACTCAGTCCTTGATCCAACAAACCAGACCACGCAGTAAATGGCCACCTGATCTTCAAGTTATTACCAGTTTGGCAAAACATGTCGGTTTGGATCAGTTCCAAGAGATGTTTACATGTGATTGGGTTGGAAGATTACAGACCTACTTGTGGAGACCTGGAGCATATTTCAGCATATTTATCTTCCTTGGAGAGCATTATGCTCGTGCTAGAATCAGCTGGGGTCATAAGGAGTTGCAACCTGATCATAATGTCTTGCTTCTCGACCATGTCAAGATATGGAAGCCACCAAATATGCAGCAGCTTCAGTATCATTGCAGAGACTATCAAACCATGATTGGAGATGAAGGAGTTACTGGAGAAATTGGTGAAGTGATCACTGGACCAGGAGAAGAACTCATGTTTTCTTCTCAAATCAAGGAGAAACCACCAGACCAACTTATCCTACAACATACTCCAAAGAAACCAACCCGAGGTATCTATCTAAACTCAAAGAAAAATATGAAACCTGATGTGCTTGCTGTTGGTACAGGTCAAACTGTTTTGAGGTCTACATTTTTCGAAAAGAGGAGCTATAATTATCAGAGTATCAAAGATGAGTCCTTGGCTAAGTTGGAGATGCAACAAGCAAACCTTGAAAGCTGTTTAGCCGCCAGTCTTGACATAGGAGCAGTCCGAGGACCATATCCCAACAACCACAAGGAATTATTCAACAAACTCGACTGCTATGGAAACTTCACTCATGGGGGTCTCACGTCGAATTGGAATCATGTCCAAAGCTTCTCAGGTGAAAGAGTTATGGGTTCTACAAGTCGGGTGATTCTGTGTATGCTTTGTTTGAACTTTTCTGAGTTTAGAACATCTCAGTCCTATCTATGGCGACCAGGTGAGCATGCTAAGGTAATTGATCATGTTTTAAAGAATTCTTCTATTGATTACACAGATATGATGCACTTGTTTTTGTCAAAAGAGCCATGTGCAGATTATGATGAAGCTTTGAAGCATACAAGGAGAAAGAACAAGCATGAGGAAGACAAGTGGTTCAAGCCACCTGATCTGGATCAGGAGAAATACCCAGACGTCCATGGCTTTATCATCATCAAAGAAGCATCTCCAGATGCAGCATACAAACCCGAACCAAGCAGAAACAAATTTGGGATAAGACTCTTACTCTTTGATAAACTTTTATGTGCTAACTTCGTTTGTTTCATTGCATCAGGAGTAAGGAGAACTAACTGGATCAGTGTTTCCTCTATATCCGAATCAAACAGCAACAATGCCTATCTAAGAGGCTTGCAAGGTAAGTGTAATCTGATTTCAAACTTCTATATTGCTGATTTGGTCCCCTTTATTGCAGGTAAAGCAGATTTGAGGTCAAATCTTTTTGAAGAGGGAGGGGATGATATGATCATGGAAAGCACCAAGGACTGGAAGCATGAACCTGAACCTGAAGAGCTTGTAGCTGAGGATGCAACATTGAAGAATGCTTGGAAACAAGAAGAATGCATTGGTCTTGGCCGAAGCTTGATCATCCAAGACATCTTAACCATCATTCAAGCTACTCCACCTTCGAGCTGATCATCATCTAGGCAAGTAGCTTGTGTGTGCTCTTTTCCTAACCTTTGGTTTTGTCCCACTGGGTTTTCCAAAGGAAGGTTTTTAACGAGGCCACAAGTCTACTTCTCCTATATCCTAGATGATTGATCTTGGTCTGTCCACATGAAGACCTTATGTTATTTTTATAGCTATGTTTTTATTTTATTTAGTTTTCGAAAACTCTAGTCTTTGTTGTGTTTCCAAGGGAGCCTTTGTCTTTATCTCTCTTGTATTTTCGAGACCTTGTGCATGTACAAGGATTCTCCTTTATATTCTGGTCGTGGCCCCTTGTATCAGTATCCATCTTTTTATCAAAAACCTTTGTTTTCTCTTTTCTTCTTGCTTGTCGAGTAGATTGAGTGTTGGTGTGTAATATCCAACTTCTGGTGTGTAATATCCAGAGCCCAAGGATCTCTTCTTCGGTGTGTCATATCCGGATTAGATATCTAGGAGTATCAAGAGCCCTTTCATAACTCTTGTGTCACCATTCGATCCACTGCCTTTGAGAAACTCGAGTCTCTTGATTCGTTTCTGCAAAGGATTATCCCATCTGTTCCAGAGCCTTCCTAGGATCTTGTCACTTTCCTTTTGGCAATGTGCTTTCGTACCAAGTGTCATTCTTGATCATGGCATTGGCTTCATCATTTACTGAGTCTCTCCATTCTTGAATCAACATAGCTTCTTCATAGCTTCTTGGTACATAACTCTCATCCAAGCTCACCATAAAGGCTTGATGCTCTTCTGGATACTCAGCAAAAGAACACACAGCTTGGGAAGGATGTTCCACAGCCTGGGCATTGTAGTACACTCTCGTGTTTACCCAGTTGGAAGCATCCTTCTTCACCCGTGTGCTTCTCCTCAATGGTACTGAAGTAACAGCTTCTGGTTGGGTAGCTTCTTGTTGTGTAGTACTTGTAGTACTTGCCGGTTCATGTTCTTGACCTCCACTAGCTTCACCTTCTCTATACTGATCTCCCTGGTCAGTCTCACCTCCTTGATGCATCTCACTTTGATCAGGATTTGCTGAGCTTTGATCTCCCTGACCTCCAGCCTCAGCTTCATTTCCCCCCTCATGATCAATGTGGGATGTTTCTTCAGCTTCATTTCCAGCAGTGGTGTTTGTACCACTTGGATCCTGGGTCATGTTGATCCCAATCCTTTCTAGTATCAATCTAAGGCTTGCAGCCTTATCAGATGGTCTAGACAAGTCTTCCAAGTCTTCCCATTTCTTATCATCATAGAAACACTTCTCTTCCAGGAACCTGACATCCCTAGACACCATCACTCTCCTTGTGATCGGATCAAAACACTTGTAGCCCTTTTGTGTTGTAGAATAACCTACAAACATAGCTCTTGTGCTCTTGGCTTCAAGTTTGTTCCTCCTGTTTTCAGGCACCAGTACAAAACATACACAGCCAAATACTCTCAAGTGTTCAATCACTGGCTTACATTGGTTCAGGACTTCATAAGGACACTGATCCTTTAGCACTCTAGTTGGTGTTCTGTTGATCAGGTAGCATGCGGCAAGAACTGCATCACTCCAGAATCTCTTAGGTACACTAGTATGAAACATCATTGATCTAGTGACTTCCATGAGATGCCTGTTCTTTCTCTCGGCCACCCCATTTTGTTGGGGTGTATAGGGACAACTGGTTTGATGCAGAATCCCATGTTGAGCAAGATGGTTCTTGAATGCATTGCTGGTGTATTCTCCACCATTATCAGACCTGAAAATCTTGATCTTGGCATTATATTGGTTAGAGACATACATTTGAAAATTTTTAAATGCATCAAGGACCATGTCTTTGGTTTTGATAAGTGTTAACCAGGTGTATTTGGATTTTTCATCAATGAATGAGACAAAATATTTATAACTATCCCTAGACAAGCATGGAGCAGTCCAAACATCAGAATGAACAAGATCAAAGCATTTTTCATAAATGGTAGAAGATGTTTGAAACACAGTCTTACAATGCTTTCCTAGGATACAAGACTCACACTCATTATTCTTAAACATGACACCTGGTAACATTAAGCTCAAGGCTCTAACATGGGGATGTCCTAGCCTAGAATGCCATAATGCACCTTTACTAAAAACAGAACTTAATAAACAACTAGAAGAGGAAATAGGGGCAGTGTCTTGCAACAAGTAGAGATCTCCTCTTGAAGTTCCTTGCCCAATGAGCTTACAGCTCTCAATATCCTGAAACTTGACATCATTAGGACAAAAGATGACATTACATTGAAGATCATTAGTGCATCTTTTGACAGATAAGAGATTTGAAGTGAACTCAGGCATGAACAAAGCTTTGGACTCCTTATTAAACAGATTCAACTTACCAATACCTCTAATAGGTATCCTATCACCATTAGCAATCATGACATGTCCTTGAGCCGGTTCAATCTCTTTAATCAATGAATGATCACTAATCATATGATGAGATGCACCCGAATCAACAATCAAAGGTTTCAAGATGGGTTTCCGAGCTATATGAGTACTATATGCTCCCATCTCACCATTCAATGCATGAACACTCCTAACAGATTCAGTTTCAGTTCTCAAATGATCAACCAATTCTAGCACCCTATCACCAATGCTAGCAGTTTTATATGCAGTAAAGGAGTAACCAAGGGTGTTACCAGACTCTTTTAAGGCTTTGATCAGGGCATCAATGTCTGATCTCCTTATCATCTCATGCTCCATGCTCTTCCCGGCTAAATGGAGTGATGAAAGAGCCTTGCCTTCACTTTCACCCGCCTTGCTTGTGGAGCTAGAACCAGATGGACCCGCTTCACTTGCCTCAGCAGAAAGGTTTGCTCTTCCTTCACGCTCCTTGTTGAACTTTGCTGGCTTGAGATGAGGATGCAACACCCAACACTGACTCCTCTTGTGACCTTTGCGCTTGCAGTGATCACAATTGCCTCCAAATGACTTCTCCTGGTAACCAGCCTTGTTAGCTTGCATCTCTTCAGCTTTATGTGCCATGGTCATATCCCTTTGCCACCAAAGAGACCCAAAGATCCCTCTTCCTTCTGAAGCTGAGCACACACTTCCTCCATGGATGGTAAAGTTGGTGCTCTCAAGATGTGTTTGATCACATCTTTGTAAGCCGGATCAAGAGTAAGCAACAAACCAAACACTTGATCCTGCTCTTTCCTTTCCATCAGCACATTCATGTCATTAGTGCTAGGCCTCAACGATTCAAGCTCAGACCACATGGACCTATACTTGCCTAGATGCTTGGTGAACTCCTCACCATCTTGCACAAGAGTGTTGATGCCTTTCTTCAGCTCAAACACACGGCTCAGATTAGTGACATTCCCAAATGTCTTTTGGAGAGTCTCCCACAGGTGCTTAGGGGTCTCGCAGTAGCTGTAAGCATTCCAAGATAGGTAGCTCAAGTGACCCTTGCAACACGGACAACACCATCAGGTCTTCTTGAATCCACTTCTATTATCAGCAACCGCAAGCTCCTTTCCACCCTCCTGACCTTCTCCATCCTTGACCACAGGTGTAGGACCATCATCCGTGATGTGACTCCACAACCCTAGCCTCCCAATAGCTGTCTTCACCAGCCTTGACCACAACAGGTAGTTTGTACCACCCTTGAGAGCAACCAGAACCGTAATCCTTGCCCCCATCAATCTTGAAACCCTCCATGATGTGAAGACGACTAAGATAGTGCTTTAAGCTTGAACTGTCTCCACAAACACTAAAGTGTGTAACGCTTTAAGTGACAAACGTGAAGAACACTCCAAAGTTTGAATCTTTACTTTTCCCGCGAAGAACAGCCACCAAGTTTTGAATCTTTACTTTCGCGCGAGAACAACCACAAGTTTGGGATCTTGAATCAACCCGCGAAGAACAACCAACTAAGGTTTGAGCTTTAAGTAACACCACCGCGAAGAACACACCAGAGTTTGGTCTCTAAGAACCCAAACGTGAGAACACTAAAAGCTTGAAACTTTATGAACCCGCAAAGAAC
>NW_026619543.1:0-7856 GCF_000801105.2 Raphanus sativus | reverse complement strand
TGAATGAACCAACGATCTAAGAAGCTTTATTTGGAACCACTAATCAGTGGAGAATAACCAGGAAGTTGAATAAATCTCATAGGAGTTGTGAGTAAGAAGATATCCCACTTTCTATCCAGATGATTCCAGATTAGCCTGTTCGGACATATGGCAATATCTTCATGATTCTTATCAAACCAGGATGAACCACGATCTAAGAAGCTTTATTTGGAACCACTAATCAGTGGAGAATAACCAGGAAGTTGAATAAATCTCATAAGTGTTGTGAGCAAGAAGATATCCCACCTTCTATCCAGATGATTCCAGATTAGCCTGTTCGGACATATGCCATTATCTTCATGATTCTTATCAAACCAGGATGAACCACGATCTAAGAAGCTTTATTTGGAACCACTAATCAGTGGAGAATAACCAGGAAGTTGAATAAATCTCATAGGAGTTGTGAGTAAGAAGATATCCCACTTTCTATCCAGATGATTCCAGATTAGCCTGTTCGGACATATGGCAATATCTTCATGATTCTTATCAAACCAGGATGAACCAATATCTAAGAAGCTTTATTTGGAACCACTAATCATGGAGAATAACCAGGAAGTTGAATAAATCTCATAGGAGTTGTGAGTAAGAAGATATCCCACTTTCTATCCAGATGATTCCAGATTAGCCTGTTCGGACATATGGCAATATCTTCATGATTCTTATCAAACCAGGATGAACCACGATCTAAGAAGCTTTATTTGGAACCACTAATCAGTGGAGAATAACCAGGAAGTTGAATAAATCTCATAAGTGTTGTGAGTAAGAAGATATCCCACTTTCTATCCAGATGATTCCAGATTAGCCTGTTCGGACATATGCCATTATCTTCATGATTCTTATCAAACCAGGATGAACCACGATCTAAGAAGCTTTATTTGGAACCACTAATCAGTGGAGAATAACCAGGAAGTTGAATAAATCTCATAAGAGTTGTGAGTAAGAAGATATCCCACTTTCTATCCAGATGATTCCAGATTAGCCTGTTCGGACATATGCCATATCTTCATGATTCTTATCAAACCAGGATGAACCACGATCTAAGAAGCTTTATTTGGAACCACTAATCAGTGGAGAATAACCAGGAAGTTGAATAAATCTCATAGGAGTTGTGAGTAAGAAGATATCCCACTTTCTATCCAGATGATTCCAGATTAGCCTGTTCGGACATATGGCAATATCTTCATGATTCTTATCAAACCAGGATGAACCACGATCTAAGAAGCTTTATTTGGAACCACTAATCAGTGGAGAATAACCAGGAAGTTGAATAAATCTCATAGGAGTTGTGAGTAAGAAGATATCCCACTTTCTATCCAGATGATTCCAGATTAGCCTGTTCGGACATATGGCAATATCTTCATGATTCTTATCAAACCAGGATGAACCACGATCTAAGAAGCTTTATTTGGAACCACTAATCAGTGGAGAATAACCAGGAAGTTGAATAAATCTCATAAGTGTTGTGAGCAAGAAGATATCCCACCTTCTATCCAGATGATTCCAGATTAGCCTGTTCGGACATATGCCATATCTTCATGATTCTTATCAAACCAGGATGAACCACGATCTAAGAAGCTTTATTTGGAACCACTAATCAGTGGAGAATAACCAGGAAGTTGAATAAATCTCATAGGAGTTGTGAGTAAGAAGATATCCCACTTTCTATCCAGATGATTCCAGATTAGCCTGTTCGGACATATGGCAATATCTTCATGATTCTTATCAAACCAGGATGAACCAATATCTAAGAAGCTTTATTGGAACCACTAATCAGTGGAGAATAACCAGGAAGTTGAATAAATCTCATAGGAGTTGTGAGTAAGAAGATATCCCACTTTCTATCCAGATGATTCCAGATTAGCCTGTTCGGACATATGGCAATATCTTCATGATTCTTATCAAACCAGGATGAACCACGATCTAAGAAGCTTTATTTGGAACCACTAATCAGTGGAGAATAACCAGGAAGTTGAATAAATCTCATAAGTGTTGTGAGCAAGAAGATATCCCACCTTCTATCCAGATGATTCCAGATTAGCCTGTTCGGACATATGCCATTATCTTCATGATTCTTATCAAACCAGGATGAACCACGATCTAAGAAGCTTTATTTGGAACCACTAATCAGTGGAGAATAACCAGGAAGTTGAATAAATCTCATAAGTGTTGTGAGTAAGAAGATATCCCACCTTCTATCCAGATGATTCCAGATTAGCCTGTTCGGACATATGCCATTATCTTCATGATTCTTATCAAACCAGGATGAACCACGATCTAAGAAGCTTTATTTGGAACCACTAATCAGTGGAGAATAACCAGGAAGTTGAATAAATCTCATAGGAGTTGTGAGTAAGAAGATATCCCACTTTCTATCCAGATGATTCCAGATTAGCCTGTTCGGACATATGGCAATATCTTCATGATTCTTATCAAACCAGGATGAACCAATATCTAAGAAGCTTTATTTGGAACCACTAATCAGTGGAGAATAACCAGGAAGTTGAATAAATCTCATAGGAGTTGTGAGTAAGAAGATATCCCACTTTCTATCCAGATGATTCCAGATTAGCCTGTTCGGACATATGGCAATATCTTCATGATTCTTATCAAACCAGGATGAACCACGATCTAAGAAGCTTTATTTGGAACCACTAATCAGTGGAGAATAACCAGGAAGTTGAATAAATCTCATAAGAGTTGTGAGCAAGAAGATATCCCACCTTCTATCCAGATGATTCCAGATTAGCCTGTTCGGACATATGCCATTATCTTCATGATTCTTATCAAACCAGGATGAACCACGATCTAAGAAGCTTTATTTGGAACCACTAATCAGTGGAGAATAACCAGGAAGTTGAATAAATCTCATAGGAGTTGTGAGTAAGAAGATATCCCACTTTCTATCCAGATGATTCCAGATTAGCCTGTTCGGACATATGGCAATATCTTCATGATTCTTATCAAACCAGGATGAACCAATATATAAGAAGCTTGATTGGGAACCACTAATCAGTGGAGAATAACCAGGAAGTTGAATAAATCTCATAGTGACACGATCCTAGGAAGGCTCTGGAACAGATGGGATAATCCTTTGCAGAAACGAATCAAGAGACTCGAGTTTCTCAAAGGCAGTGGATCGAATGGTGACACAAGAGTTATGAAAAGGGCTCTTGATACTCCTAGATATCTAATCCGGATATGACACACCGAAGAAGAGATCCTTGGGCTCTGGATATTACACACCAGAAGTTGGATATTACACACCAACACTCAATCTACTCGACAAGCAAGAAGAAAAGAGAAAACAAAGGTTTTTGATAAAAGATAGCATACTGATACAAGGGGGCCACGACCAGTATATAAAGGAGAAGCCTTGTACATGCACAAGGTCTCGAAAATACAAAAGAAATAAAGACAAAGGCTCCCTTGGAAACATAACAAAGACTAGAGTTTTCGAAAACTAAATAACATAAAAACATAGCTATAAAAATAACATAAGGTCTTCATGTGGACAGACCAAGATCAATCATCTAGGATATAGGAGAAGTAGACTTGTGGCCTCGTTAAAAACCTTCCTTTGGAAAACCCAGTGGGACAAAACCAAAGGTTAGGAAAAGAGCACACACAAGCTACTTGCCTAGATGATGATCAGCTCGAAGGTGGAGTAGCTTGAATAATGGTTAAGGTGTCTTGGATGATCAAGCTTCGGCCAAGACCAATGTATTCTTCTTGTTTCCAAGCATTCTTCAATGTTGCATCCTCTGCTACAAGCTCTTCAGGTTCAGGTTCATGCTTCCAGTCCTTGGTGCTTTCCATGATCATATCATCCCCTCCCTCTTCAAGAAGATTTGACCTCAAATCTGCTTTACCTGCAATAAAGGAGACCAAATCAGCAATATAGAAGTTTGAAATCAGATTACACTTACCTTGCAAGCCTCTTAGATAGGCATTGTTGCTGTTAGATTCGGATATAGAGGAAACACTGATCCAGTTAGCTCTCCTTACTCCTGATGCAATGAAACAAAACAAGTTAGCACATAAAAATTTATCAAAGAGTAAGAGTCTTATCCCAAATTTGTTTCTGCTTGGTTCTGGTTTGTATGCTGCATCTGGAGGTGCTTCTTTGATGATGATAAAGCCAGGGACATGTTGGTTCTTGTTCAGATCAGGTGGCTTGAACCGATTGTCTTCCTCATGCTTGTTATTTCTCCTTGATTGCTTCCAAGCTTCCTTATAATCTGCACATGGCTCTTTTGACAAAAACAAGTGCATCATATCTGTGTAATCAATAATAAAAGAATTACTGAAAATATGATCACTTACCTTAGCATGCTCACCTGATCGCCATAGATAGGATTGAAATGTTCTAAACTCAGAAAAGTTCAAACAAAGCATACACAGAATCACCCGCCTTGTAGAACCCATAACTCTTTCATTTGAGAAGCTTTGGACGTGATTCCATTTCGACGTGAGACCCTGATGAGTTAAGTTTCCATGGCAGTCGAGTTTGCTGATTAATTCCTTGTGGTTGTTGAGATATGATCCTCGGACTGCTCCTATGTCAAATCTGGCGGCTTGACAGCTTTCAAAGTTTTCTTGTTGCATCTCCAACTTAGCCAAAGACTCATCACTGGTACTCTGATCCTTATAGCCCCTCTTTTCACCTGTACCTTTCTCAGCTTCTTTTGGACAAGTCAAGTGGGTTATCATGTCAAAGAAAGTATTGTAGACAAGAATATCTCCAAAACACAAAACAGTGTGATTCCTCCATCTATTATGCATATCAAAGAAAACATTACAGACCCAAATATCATCAAGGATCAAGTTCACACATTCAGAATCAATGATCTCTAGTTTCAATTGTGCAGCAGGTTTATCAAAGAAAGTGTTATACACTAGAATATCATCAAAGCACAATCCCACACGTTTAGAAACATTTTCAGCACACAAACAATCAAGTTCAAACTCAGAGATATTGCCAGACTTCAAAACTTTGAATCTAATATCAGATTGATGCAATTTCGGTTCTTGCAACTTCCTAGGTTCTTTCAAGAAATATGCAGGTGCAATATAGTTATTAATGACCAGTTCATGCCTAGGAAAATTCAGAACAGAACTCTTTTCTTGAGTTCTAGCAAATGAATCACAAGGTTTAAAACAGAAATCGGGTGGTTTCAAATCAAGCTCTAAAACCTTTTCATTGTGATTAAAACTTTTGCTATGTTTCAGAAAATGATCAAGACTCAAAATATGACCAGAAATATTTTTATTATTAGTTGGAAAACGTTTTTGATCAAAGAGGTTTTCTAGTTTAAGTTCTTTAAAAGATTTAAACATGTTATCAAAAACAGATTTTGAAACACAAAAATCTTTTACTTTATCAAGACCAAAACGTTTTATGTCTTCAGTACTCACTTTCACAAACATTTCAGGCACAGAGACAACCATATTAAACTCCTTACAGTGCTCTTGCAGGTCATAAGACAAGGATTCAGGAATGATTTCTGATTGCAGGCTGTTCTGCTGTTCCAACTCTTTTCCTTGTGTTGACTGCTCCGGTTCCTTCTCTGCTGAGTCTTCTTTTGCAACCTGTGACACTGAAATAATTCTACTCGGTTGCACCGGTTCAAGACAAGTTAGTTCACCAAAAGAATTGTTAAAATTAAGTTCAGACTGAGGTAAGAACAGAGAAAACTCTTGTCCTTTCTCAAAGTTTCCTTTTACCAAAGATGTTTCGGTTTGAGCTTCTTGAATTGGGGCAGCTGAGTCTGATTCTGCGTCATTGAGTTCCGAGACAGTAGTAACTGGTTCTTGATTCTTTGGGAGCTTCTTCAGCTTGTCTAAGGGCTTGATGGTCTTAAGAAGCTCCTTAACAAGGCTGCTGATTTCTTTCTCATAATCAGCCATCTTGGTTTCTGAATTTTCACTTCGAAAGTCTGTTGTAGATATGACTTTCTTCTTTGTAGATTTCAGAGAAGTGTGGCCTTTGGATGCATACTTATCCCTCAGTAACAACTTCAGACTTTCCCAAGTGGTGATAGCTGGTTCCTTGTAGAACATGCGATCATCTTCTTCTTGCAACCACCACTTATAAGCTCTTCCGGTGAGTTGAGAAATAGCAAAAGATAATCTTTCACTCCTCATGATTCTGTTGTAACTCAGCCACTTGTCCATGGTTCTTTCCCATTCTAGATAGTTTCCTTTTCCTGAAAAAGAATAGAGTTGAAAATCATCAGCAGATTTATATTCAGAAAAATGGTAAATAGATTTAGGAGTGAGGGAAGATTGATGTGGTCTGCTCCATGTGCTGGCTGGTGGCTTGATATGTTGTCCTCCACGACCTGCATCTTCTTCTTTAAACCTCTTATGATTTCTTGATCGGTATTGAACAGAATCTGGTGGCTTGGGCTCAAGCTCTTGATTATGCACTCTCCTTTTCTTCATATGCTCATCATGTATCTGCTGCTGTTCCATTCTGAATTTCATTATCTTCTGCAAAGTAGCAGTCTTAGCAGTGGTTATTCTTCCTTCTTGATCTCTTGCCATGGTTCCTGAAATCAAAAACACACAGCAGTAAATAATTCTAACAGAAACAAACACTCAAAAATAAACACAACACAAATTTATTGCAGGTTTTCGATTTTTAAAAAGGAACAGAACAGTCTGATCAAACAGATTAAAAACGAAATTTAAAAACCTTAACAACTCTGATCAATTTCAAACTCAACCAAAGACAAGTACAGATCAAACTTGAGCAATATGAAACAGATTTAAACAGATCAACACGAAATCAAAGTGAATATGAAAAGACTACAACAGATCTATGATCAAAGTGCTCAGATTTATCAGATTTCATCAACAGAAACACAGATCTACCAACTGTAAACAGAATCTCAAAAGGCAAAACGAAAATCAGAGAGAAAGATGAATACTTCCCTTCCAGAGTTGCTCTGATACCACTTGACACGATCCTAGGAAGGCTCTGGAACAGATGGGATAATCCTTTGCAGAAACGAATCAAGAGACTCGAGTTTCTCAAAGGCAGTGGATCGAATGGTGACACAAGAGTTATGAAAAGGGCTCTTGATACTCCTAGATATCTAATCCGGATATGACACACCGAAGAAGAGATCCTTGGGCTCTGGATATTACACACCAGAAGTTGGATATTACACACCAACACTCAATCTACTCGACAAGCAAGAAGAAAAGAGAAAACAAAGGTTTTTGATAAAAGATTGCATACTGATACAAGGGGGCCACGACCAGTATATAAAGGAGAAGCCTTGTACATGCACAAGGTCTCGAAAATACAAAAGAAATAAAGACAAAGGCTCCCTTGGAAACATAACAAAGACTAGAGTTTTCGAAAACTAAATAACATAAAAACATAGCTATAAAAATAACATAAGGTCTTCATGTGGACAGACCAAGATCAATCATCTAGGATATAGGAGAAGTAGACTTGTGGCCTCGTTAAAAACCTTCCTTTGGAAAACCCAGTGGGACAAAACCAAAGGTTAGGAAAAGAGCACACACAAGCTACTTGCCTAGATGATGATCAGCTCGAAGGTGGAGTAGCTTGAATAATGGTTAAGGTGTCTTGGATGATCAAGCTTCGGCCAAGACCAATGTATTCTTCTTGTTTCCAAGCATTCTTCAATGTTGCATCCTCTGCTACAAGCTCTTCAGGTTCAGGTTCATGCTTCCAGTCCTTGGTGCTTTCCATGATCATATCACATAGGAGTTGTGAGTAAGAAGATATCCCACTTTCTATCCAGATGATTCCAGATTAGCCTGTTCGGACATATGGCAAT
>NW_026619542.1:0-7881 GCF_000801105.2 Raphanus sativus | reverse complement strand
AGCTAACGTCAAAGAAGACCATCCTTTGTTTATTATAATTCTGTTTGTCTCCTTTAGCCTGATTTATCTATATAACTATGTTGTAACCATTCTAATTTAATTAAGGAAAACATTTCCTCAAATTCTCTTTGTCACTCTCTCTCTTTTCTCGCCATCTCTCTCTCAATGTTCATCATCTGGTTCACATAAACTCTCTTAATTACTCTCTTAATTCTCATAATTTATCATGGTATCAGAGCAACAAGCTCTTGAAACCTAATCTCTTCCGCAAATCAATTACTCTGTTCTGTTTTTTTTTATTTTTTTTTCTTTGATTTTTTTTTTCTGTTCTTGAGTTGTTCTTGCTGTTCTTGAGCTGTTCTTGATGGATATGGCAGAAAACTCAAGAATGGTTGTGATTCCAGTTACTCTCAAGGGAGCTAACTACTTACATTGGGCTAGGCTTGCTAAGACAGCTCTTGGAGGCAGAGGTCTTTGGGAGATTGTTGAAGAGGGCAGGCCACAAAAGAAAACCATCCTAGGAGAGGATGGCAAAGAGGTTGTTGTAGCTGATGCAGGTGCCAAGAAGAAAGGTCAGGAGGACCAGCTGGTGTTATCTATTCTTCAGCACAGTCTTGATCCCTCACTCCAAGAAGGTTACTCCTATTGTGAAACTTCAAAGGAGCTGTGGGATACACTCCAGAAGGTGTATGGAAACAAATCCAACATCAGTAGGGTCTTTGAAGTCAAGAAGGCTATCAATACACTCAGTCAAGAGGACACTGATTTTGATAAGCACTTTGGGAAGTTCAGATCCTTGTGGGCTGAACTTGAGATGCTCAGGCCAGCAACTATTGATCCTGATGTCCTTAACCAAAGGAGAGAGCAAGATAAAGTCTTTGCTTTGCTACAAACTCTTCACTCAAGCTATGGTGACCTTATCAAGCACATCCTAAGAAACAAGGAGCTGCCTTCTCTAGATGAAGTATGTGGTGAGATTCAAAAGGAGCAAGGTTCAGTGGGTCTCTTTGGAGGAGGAAAGAAGGACTTGATACTCGCCAACCAGGCTGATGGAGCAGCAAACAAAAGCTCTTACAAACCAGAAGACAAGAAGGTGTGGATCTGTGATCATTGCAAAAAGAAAGGTCATGGCAAAGACAAGTGCTGGATACTCCATCCCCACCTCAAACCACAGAAGTTCAAGACAGGATACAATGATGCCAAAGCAAACTTCTCTGGTGATATTGGTGAGCCATCTCCACACAACCCCATGCGCCAGACTAGTGATACTTGTGAGGGCAAAGGAGGGGCGTCCAGCAGTGGCTCAACCTTAAGGAACAATCAAGATGAGACTATCAGGAGGTCTGACATTGAGGCTCTCATCAAACTCCTTAAGGATAACTCTGGTAACTCACTTGGTACTTCTTTACATGCTACTGCTTGTGGTACTTCTTTGAAAGCTATAACTAAATTTGATTTGGCAAAACCTTTAGTTATAGATTCAGGAGCTAGTCACCACATGATAAGTGATTTAAAATTGATTAAAAACATTGTCCCTGCCTTAGGAAATGTTACAATAGCTAATGGTGAAAGAGTACCAATTAAAGGTGTTGGTGATCTTAGGCTGTTTAACAAAGATTCTAAAGCTTTCTATATGCCTAGTTTCACCTCCAATCTGTTATCTGTTAAAAGAGCTACTAATGACTTGAATTGCAGTGTTACTTTCACTCCTAATGATGTCTACTTTCAGGATATTGACACTAGTAGGTTGCTTGGCAAAGGTGTCACCAAGGGAGACTTGTACTTGCTTGAAGATACTGAGCTTGCTGCCGATTTATCCCATGCTTTAAATTCTATTTCTGATTTCCCTAAAGATGTATTGTGGCATGCTAGATTAGGACATCCCCATTCTAGAGCCTTAAACATCATGTTGCCTAGTATTTCCTTTAAAAGTGATTGTGAGGCCTGTATCTTAGGCAAACATTGCAAATCTGTTTTCTCTAAATCAAGTACTATTTATGAAAATTGCTTTGACTTGATTCATTCTGATGTATGGACTGCCCCATGTTTATCTAGAGAGCATCATAAGTATTTTGTGACTTTTATAGATGAAAAATCCAAATATACTTGGATCACTTTGATGCAATCTAAAGATAGAGTCTTAGAAGCTTTCATAAATTTTCAAAATTATGTATCTAACCATTTCAATGCCAAGATAAAAATTTTGAGATCAGATAATGGAGGAGAATACACAAGCAATGCATTTAAACAACACTTGGCCAAATATGGGATGATCCATCAAACTAGCTGCCCATACACTCCACAACAAAATGGTGTAGCTGAGAGGAAGAATAGACATCTAATGGAGGTGGCCAGGAGCATGATGTTCCATACCAGTATGCCTAAAAGATATTGGGGAGATGCAGTGCTTACAGCTTGCTATTTAATCAATAGGACTCCTACCAGGATCCTTCAAGATCAATCTCCTTATCAGGTACTGAACAAAACTAGACCATCTATAGAACATATGCGTGTGTTTGGGTGTCTTTGTTTTGTTTTGATACCAGGAGAACAAAGAGATAAGCTGTCGGCCAGAAGCACCAAAGCAGTCTTTATTGGCTATTCTCCTCATCAAAAAGGCTACAAATGCTTTGTACCAGAGACTAGGAGAGTCTTGATATCAAGGGATGTGAAGTTTGTAGAATCCAGAGGCTATTATGATGGAAAGAGTTGGGATGAGCTCAAAGATCTTTCTCAATCAGCCTCGGATAGAGCAGACAACCTTAGGAGAGTAATGGAGAGCCTGGGAGTCAGTATGCCTTCTCTACCTAGGGTGGAAGCAATTCCAGAGAGTGCACCATCTACTGGTGCTGATAATATTGAAGTTACTCATCCTGATCATGAGGGGGGCAGTGAAAGTGTTGAGCATCCTGCGCAAAATCAAGAAAGCTCAATGGCTCATGATCAAGATGAGAGATACTCTGAACCAGCTGCTGATACTCAAGAGGAGGCGCCAAGCACTGGAAATGAATCTGAGCAGACCAGTGCACCTTTAAGAAGAAGTACAAGGATCAGGAAGCCAGCCTCAAACTGGAACAATACAAGAGTCTACTTCAATGCTGAAGCTGTAGCTCATCCAATCAGTGCAACCTGTTCTCTTGCTCAATATCCAGAAGAGCATCAAGTCTTTATGAGTGAGCTGGATCAGGAATATATTCCAAGAACATATGAAGAAGCTATGCAACACAAAGAATGGAATGCATCTGTGGGTGATGAGATGGGCGCCATGGAAAAGAATGGTACATGGTTTGAAACTGAACTCCCTAAAGGCAAGAAAGCAGTGACAAGCAGGCTCCTCTTTACCATAAAATATGGGGCAAATGGAAAGCCAGAAAGGAGAAAGACAAGGCTGGTTGCAAGGGGATATACTCAAGTCTATGGTGAAGATTATTTAGACACATTTGCACCAGTGGCTAAGTTGCACACTATAAGGATTGTCTTGTCTCTTGCTGTCAACCTTGAATGGGATTTATGGCAGATGGATGTGAAGAATGCCTTTCTTCAAGGAGAATTGGAGGATGAAGTCTACATGAGGCCACCTCCTGGTCTTGAGAACATGGTAAAACCAGGAAATGTTCTCAGATTAAGGAAGGCAATCTATGGCTTGAAGCAATCTCCAAGGGCCTGGTATCATAAGTTAAGCACTACACTCAATGGGAGAGGATTTGTAAAATCAGAAGCTGATCACACCCTCTTCACTCTAACTAGCAAGGAAGGTATTGTGGTTATCCTAGTCTATGTGGATGACATTATCATCACTGGTAGCAACAAGGAAGGTATTCTCTCAACTAAAACTTTTCTTAAACATGCTTTTGATATCAAAGATTTGGGAGAGTTGAAGTACTTCCTTGGGATTGAAATCTGCCGCTCTAAAGAGGGGTTATTTTTATCTCAAAGGAAGTACACACTTGATATTTTAAATGAGGCAGGAAACCTTGGGAGTAGAAAAGCCAAGACTCCATTGGAAGAAGGCTACAAGGTGCTGCGAGAGGGGGAGTATGAATCTACTCCATTTGATGATATCAAGAAGTATAGAAGAATGGTGGGCAAGCTTATCTATCTAACAATCACCAGACCTGATGTGTGCTTTGCTGTGAACCAAGTAAGCCAACACATGGGAGCTCCTAAGGTGCATCATTGGAACATGGTGGAGAGGATCTTAAGGTACCTAAGAGAGGCGCCTGGTCAAGGAGTGTGGATGGCATGTAACAAGAGTACTGAGGTTGTTGGCTACTGTGATGCTGATTGGGCTGGAGACAGAGTTGATAGGAGATCAACCACAGGCTATTGCACCTTCATTGGAGGGAACCTGGTCACATGGAAGAGCAAGAAGCAGAAGGTGGTGTCTTGTTCAAGTGCTGAGGCAGAGTATAGGTCAATGAGAAAGCTCACAAGTGAGCTTATATGGATCAAGGGGCTGCTAAGAGACTTGGGGATCGAGATCAACACACCAATGACTATGCATTGTGACAATCAGGCTGCAATACACATTGCATCCAATTCAGTCTTTCATGAGAGGACAAAACACATAGAAGTAGACTGCCACAAGGTGAGACAAGCAGTAGAGCAGCAAGTGATCCTTCCATGCTATACAAGAAGTGAAGATCAACTAGCTGACATATTCACCAAGGCAGCTAGCAGCAAGGTTTGTGAGTTCATTCATCCCAAGCTTGGACTCATAGACCTCTCTTGTCACTGATCCCCTTGCCATGAAGTGTTCTACTCTTTTTCCTTTGCTTGGTTTTTATCCCAAGTGGTTTTTCCAAGTAGAGGTTTTAATGAGGGAATGCTTCATGGTTTCCAAGCTTGACCAGTCCCTATGGTCAAGCTTGAGGGGGAGTGTTGACATGAAGCAATAAAAGAGATATGATTATGAAGAATAAATGAGAGAAGGAGAAAAGGTCACTCGGATAGTCAAGGGATCAAGCAATTAGTTCAGACTTGTGCAGCAAGTATGTCCGTACAAACTTGTGTCTCAAACAACCAATTTGACCAGGATTATATTATAAGGCAAAGAGGAGTTATGGGAACGTGATGGGAGTGTGTTTGAAGTCAAATGAGCCGTTGGAGAATCATGACAAGGGAGGAGGCAAGTTGCAAATTAAATACTATAAAGATCACATGTTTCCCAACCGTTGGGGTCACTCTCTCTCTTTTCTCGCCATCTCTCTCTCAATGTTCATCATCTGGTTCACATAAACTCTCTTAATTACTCTCTTAATTCTCATAATTTATCATTTTATGTCAAAGACAGACTTGAGATACTCCTTGGTTTCTTGTATACCTGTTTTATCAGAACCAGTGATGATAATATCATCAACATATACAAGAATAACAATGATACCTCCTGGTGTAACCAAGGTGAAGAGTGTGTGATCCAACTTACACTTTCTGAATCCTTTACCATTCAGAGTGGTGCTGAGCTTGTGATACCAAGCCCTTGGTGATTGCTTCAACCCATAGATAGCTTTCTTCAGTCTTAACACATTTCCTGGTTTTACCATCCCTTCCATTCCTGGTGGTGGTAACATGTAGACTTCATCTTCAAGCTCCCCCTGAAGAAAGGCATTCTTCACATCCATTTGCCATAGATCCCACTCAAGGTTGACAGCAAGTGATAGCACTACTCTGATAGTATGAAGCTTGGCGACTGGAGCAAATGTGTCTATGTAATCCTCACCATAGGTTTGTGTAAAACCTCTTGCCACCAGTCTAGTCTTCCTCCTATCTATCTTACCATTAGGTAGATACTTTATGGTAAAGATCCATTTGCATGATACTGCCCTCTTCCCTTTAGGTAACTTGCTTTCATACCATGTATCATTCTTGATCATGGCATCTGCCTCAGCATTGACTGAATCCCTCCACTCTTGAATCAACATTGCTTCTTCATAGCTTCTTGGCACATAGCTCTCATCTAAGCTTACTTGAAAGGCACAATGTTCTTCCGGGAACTCAGCAAAGGAACACACAGCTTGAGAGGGATGCTCCACAGCCTGGGCATTGTAGTACACTCTTGTGTTTACCCAGTTGGAAGCATCTCTTCTCACCCGTGTGCTTCTCCTCAAAGGAACTGCTACTTGTTCCTCACTAGCTTCTTCTTCTTGTATCTGAACTGGTTCTCCAGCTTCCTGATCTCTTCTTGCTGAATCCTCTCCACTTTGGTCAGGAGAATCAGAGCTTTGTTCTTCTAGACCTTCAGCACCAACGCCTTCATCTTCTTGACTTCTTGCTTCTGATTCACTTCCCCCCTCATGATCAAAGTGGGATGGTTCTTCAGCAGTAACTGGTGTAGGTTCTTGTTGCCTACTCTGATCCTGGGACACTCCAATGCCAAGACCCTCAAAAATGTTTCTCAAGCTAGCAGCTCTGTCTGATGGTTGGGATAGATCCTCTAGCTCTTCCCAATTCTTCCCATCATAATACCCTTGCTCCTCCATAAACTTGACATCCCGAGACACCAAGACTCTTCTAGCATCAGGATCAAAGCATTTGTATCCTTTCTGACTAGTTGAGTAACCAATAAGCATAGCCTTGGTGCTCTTAGGTTCTAGTTTGTTTCTCAGCTCCACGGGTACCAATACATAGCACACACACCCAAATGTCCTCAGATGATCCAGGCTTGGTTTACTCTTGTTGAGAACCTCAAAAGGAGATTGATCTTGAAGTATTCTGGTTGGCATCCTGTTGATCAGATAACAAGCAGATATAACAGCATCACTCCAATACCTCTTTGGAACACTCTTGTGGAACATTAATGACCGAGCCACCTCCATGAGGTGCCTGTTCTTCCTCTCAGCTACACCATTCTGTTGTGGTGTATAAGGGCAGCTAGTTTGGTGTAATATCCCATGATGAGCTAGGTGATCTCGAAATGCATGGCTTGTATACTCTCCACCATTATCAGACCTGAAAATCTTAATCTTGGCATGATAATGGTTAGTTACATAGCTTTGAAAATTTTTAAAAGCATCAAGAACCCTATCCTTTGATTTAATGAGTGTTAACCAGGTGTATTTGGATTTTTCATCAATGAAGGTGACATAATATCTATAACCATCACGAGAGAAACAAGGAGCAGTCCAAACATCAGAGTGAATCAAATCAAAACAACTTTCATAGATAGTAGAAGATCTTTGAAACACAGTCTTACAATGTTTACCCAAAATACATGCCTCACACTCCTTATTCTTAAACATGACACCTGGTAATGATATAGGCACAAAGAGGGCCTTGCTCAAGCTGGTTGGATAGGAGAGTGATTCCAAGAAACCGGTTTGATGAGTTGTGGATGGAGGTGGGAGGTTCTAGTGGTGGTGATGTTGAGATGGATGGATCCGGTTGAAAGGAGTCTAGGAAACACCAATGGGGAATGGGATTCACCACTTGGTCGTATAACCAACTTGATGGATCTATGGATGAGAGATGGCGTGTAGATGGATGATGGATTCAAGTGGTTTGTTCGTATAAACAACCCCACAAGAACAAAGCAATGGATTGATGGAATGAAGATGATTGATTCACACAATCAAGATGGATCGAGGTGAAACCACAAACTCTATGAATGGGAGTTTGATAAATCACAATATTGCTCTCAAGATTGCTTCTCACAAACTCTCAAAAGACTTGTATTTGCTAGGGGGCAAACTGACTCATATATTTCATAAAGGTTAAAGATACATGACTGCTTATAGGGGACTTATATAGTGTCCAATGCAGTTGTGCCCTTCTAGGGGTCTTGAAGCAAAAACAATACAAAGACTCGATCTAGGACTTAAGAAAGCATAGGCTAAACAATGCCTGACTCAACGAAAAAAAGAAATAAAATGTCACAAGACCCTG
>NW_026619541.1:0-7890 GCF_000801105.2 Raphanus sativus | reverse complement strand
GAGGCCAAAGCACGGGGAAAGGTCGGGTGGTGATTGCAGGGTCAGTAAATAATGATTTCGAGCCTTGGAAAATTAACGACCGACCGTCGGATGGGATGGGGCCCACGGGCCGAGAGAGCGGGCGTGGGTGGCCCATTAGCCGTGGGCGGGTCGGGGCGTTACAGTATAGGTCAATACAAATTTTTCTATATTAATCATTTAATCAGCAAACATCATATGAGTTTTGATTCGTTAAAAGACTTGCACGTTCATTTCCTTTAGCAATTCCAAGTAAAAGAAATTAACAAAAACTCAGATTATATGTTACGACATTTCAATATGGTTTCTCCTTATCTCACATGACTACTAGAAGTGATAGTAGATTAGATTGGAGAATATATGTTGAGCATTGATTGAATTTGATCCATCGGTTTGCGGTTTCCGTGTTTTAGGGATGGAAAGAGAGGCCAGTCAAGAGTTTGATGTCAGTGACAGTAACAAAGAAGGAGATGAAAGCTGAAGAACAGCTTATCAGAGAGACTATTGATCCCAGAGCTAAAAAGTAAGTATATTTAAGTAACAACCTTTACACAATCGAATTTAACAGGACAGATAGCCAAAGATATACAAGTCAACTTAATAATAAGCTGTTTTACATTTTTAGACGACAAACAATAGAGTCAATGATCTCATAATTTTTTTTGTTCTTTTCTTTCATGTCTTCTAAGTTGGTTACAAATTAGATCATGATTCTCATATTTGAAGATCGTCTATAGATAACTCGTTTGCAGCCAGAAGCTTCAGTTTCTGTGGGACACAAGAAGAGATTGATTGAGAGGGTGGATTAATAGTTTGTCAAAACTCGGTTGTGTCGAAGTATGTATGTGACTTACTTACCGTTATGAACTGTGGAGGATCGTCGAGGCTTGTGGACCCGAGGATTACTTCTCTTTTCAGTTTCGTGGTTAGTTTGTGGCACACTTTTAACTGAAAACACAAACAATTACAGTAAGAAGATGTCATCATTCATATATCCACAGCTGTAAAAGCTTTTCTTTCCTTGGCCTCTTCTCTTACCTCTGATCTTGTTGCTCCACCAATGATAAACACAAATATTCGTTGTCCCATCTTCTTGAAGTCACTAGACGAATGTCTCAACACCGAATAACTGCAATAATCAGACAAGCTTTGACACACGTTTGTATCGTTTAGTTTCCTCTCTGGTTTCACTTTACTAACTCAAAGAAGTTCTAGAGAATCGACGAACATCCCAGCTTACATTCAGGTTATATTAATTATGGATTGATGTTGGGATCGTATTAAAGAACAGTTTTACCTTAAATATCCATCATCAGAACCTCGTGGTTTAGCCCAAGTTGGTGTGCGTCTTGATCTCATGGACTGAGCAGCTTGACCTTGGCTACTACTTGCTGATGAAGAAGAATGTGAAGTTGATCCGTGGAAACTTGGGCTTGGGTCGTTCATACATGGGTAATCCTCTTTTGGCAATTCCCCTTTGCTAAGTTTCTCGATCAGTTCCTGCCAAATTCCAGATATCAAAGAGACAGTCAGTCAACACATGAATCTTCTTCTTGCATTATGCTAAAATAAATGAAATTAGGGAAACCTCAATCATGGGGTAGAATCGAGATAACTGCCATGCTGCTTCCTCTTGACGCTCTTTCCTTACACCTCGTTTCTTCTGCAAAGCCATTAGCAGAGAATGTTAGAAAGATTTAAATACATTTTTAATATATAGATAGATGGAACATTCTGTGAGAAGTGTGTTGTTACCTTGTGAAGATCAAACTTCAAGGTGAAACCTCCCGGAGTATTCTTTTTAGCATCGACGGCTGAACCAAGTAATCTCATATTATTTACAGCGCTCATGTCATCAGATGAGAGTTTTGCCAGCTAGAAAAAAACAAAAGAACACAATAAAGCCTTAGATGGAGTTGATGGGAACCAAACAAAGATCTAGAAAGCATTAGTACCTTCATTAGATTTTGACCCTTTTCACCTTCAAACTTTTCAGGGTAAATTGTTGCAAGGATCATCAACAGGCGTAACTTCCCTTCACGACTTGCCTCCTGTACATGAGTTTAAAACTACATAAAGCTCAGTATCTCATTAACTATTTATAGTAAATCAACCACTAATAACTAGATTCAAAACCTCTTGAGTACTCAAATATTTAATCACATCCTTCATCCCAGCATCACCAAAAACAAGGTCTTGTTCAAGTTGTCCAAGCTCCCGAAGTCCCTGCTCTTTGATAAGGTCGTTGATTTTCCTAGCAATCTGCAACCATAAGAAAAAAGAGTTATATGAATTAGTGATAAACCTGGCCATCTGGAGGCAGTTCTTCAGACACTAAATCCTGTGAAATGTCAATTAGATGATGTATATTAATAGAGAAACAGTGTGTAGCACTATCTAAAGACTGAAGGTTCGAATTAAGGATACAAACTCGAAAGTGGAGGTGGATGCAACAAGAAAATGTTGCACATAACCACCGAAGTACCTCTACATGGAGAGATAGCTTGTCAATTTGTTCACTGTATTGTGGCAATGCTTGAACCATCTTCTGCAAATCCCTCGTAGAAAGCTCGCCACCATCTCTAAAATTAAGAAACAAAGAAAACTGATTAAAGAGAGGGAACAATCCAAAGTACTTCTCCAATCAAATAAAGTATTCTACGTACATCAACTCAGAGTTTTGTCAGTATGATCAAACTCAATAACTAGAGGATATACAGTAAAATCTGATTCCACCAGTTCAGGGAAAGTTTAATACATGCTTTCAGGGAAAGTTTAATACATGCTCTGCAAAGATAAAAAGTAACACCCACCTCTTACCATGCTGAAGCTGAGCAGCTTTGTTTTTCGATAGGAAATTGGTCATCCTGTCACTCAATCTTTCACTAGCCTGATGAAAAACAGAGGTCATTAGTACTATTCATACCAAACAGAGATACACTCAGGTATCATCAGACTCACATCTGCTATATGTGCATGTCGAAGTTCTAGCCAAATAGGATCATGTTCCTCCAAGAGCACGTCTTTCGTCTCCGGTTCTCCGCCTGAATTGCTTGGAATCTAAAAACACTAAAAAGAATATCACACGGAGAATCCAGGAAGAGAGACACTGCAAAAAAAATCACCATAGAGTTGAACTTACCACATGTACATATTTGTTCCCTTCCATGTTCAGTAAATCATGGCACATAGCATCATAAGTCCACTCATGTATAATAGGAGCAATCTAGACACATTCAACACAAGCCAATTCTGCTAATCATATAACACACCTATTTATAAAAAACAAGTGAAAGACTCCCATCAAATCCGAAAAACAGTTCCAAACCTGGTCTACGGATCTGTCGAGGATGAGCAGCTCACACGTTTCAGTCTGTGGGAAATTCTCAATCGACTGCTTATGTTTTGCCAGACAATTCCAGATTCCAGCAGCAAGTTTCGTGGGGATTAAATCGCGCATAGTTGTCATTGTCGATGCGTCAAGTGACTTTGCAGCTCGGTATCGTACCGTTGGAAACTCCTGTGGAGCTCAAAACTGATTTAGAAGAGTCATCATCCTCAGATAATAGTCACTTTTAACTGTGAGAAAAATGATGATTGGTGTACCCGTAGTGAAGCAAAGACTGTGGCAATTCGAGAAGCCATCACATTTAAGCACGCATCGCCTTTTCTAGAAGTTTCCTCATCACCGAAAAGATCCTCTAAAGCTCTCTCATGGTCGGTGATGAAACCCTGTACAAGAATGTTGTTAATAAATATGTCTTCTGCGACCCTCTTTCACAATGTGAAACATATACTAACAACATGATATCACAGGTCGCATTGCATTATGATGGGGGGAACGATACAAACACGGCTAAACTGCAAAAGCACAAGAGATTTGGAATGATCATACCTGGCTGTCGATGGCGAAAAATTCCAAGTTCATCTGCAAAATGAAAATCATATAATACCTTATGTATATGGGCTCTTTAAACAGTAAAGTAATTAAAATGAACAGCAACAATCAGTATAGACTAGAAGGCATGGAGTTTCACAGTAAACACCTCTCTTAATGCTGCAATCCGGGGCAATACACTCGAATCATTCTTGATGTGACCAACCAGCTCCTTAGAAACCGGTGAACTAAAGAAAACAAATGCCCTTCACAAATGCAGAGGAATAAAGAACAAAATCAGTGCTCTTGAAGAAGTTTTCTTTAGGATATAGATCCGATTTAATTAAGAGGGAATAATATGATTTCCTTACTTCTTGTACAATGGTGATTTCCCAGACATGTCTGACAAGAACATGATGACGCTGATGAAACAGAATAAATAAATAATATAAGAGGAGGGATATAATAATGAAAGTCACATTTTGGAAAACGCAGCTAAAGAACGAACATGAAAGATTAAAAATTACTTCTCTTTAGTTGGCTGGATGAAGTAAATGGCGTCCAGTAAAGGTAGAGGTTGTCTTCGTCTAAAAATGTCTTCAGCCACTACACAGAAATGACAGATTACTTCAGTTAACTTATTCCCAAGTAAAAAGCATCATATAGAACTAGAATCCTTACAAACAAACAAAAAAAAAGAAGACACTAATTCTCACATGAAACTCCTTCTTGCGTGAGATCAGCCATTTTGCAGGCGTAGGAAATGATCTTGACAGTGAGTTTATCCATGATTAGTACCTAAGGGGAAAAAAAAAAAGAGGTATCAAGGCATCCATCCTTAAAGCTAATAACATAATCTGGACGTAAACATACCTTCCAGGTGGATTTTGAGCTCCCAGTCTTGGTAGACCTAATCATCTCATACAAGACTCCTGAAAAAATAACGAAATGTAAAAGATCAGACACACTGCCAAAAAATATGGGGAAAAAAACAACTAAAGAGACTTAAGAGCAAGCGAACAGTGGCAGCAGCCAAAAACCTCAGGGATTCTAGATCCAAGAATGCATGAGATGAACTAAAACACTACATACAAATTCTGCAAAAGTATCTACAATCAAAAAAATCCACGACCCTCTTCTTAAAGTATTTTTTTATCTCAGACATTATAAAATATACAATAATATGTCGAGCCTTTATATATACACCCTATTGTATATACATAATCAAATCCTTTCATCGTGTCATCTATCACGACACACATAACAGTGTCCGATAGGGCATCATTTGGTAAAAAAAGTATCAACATTTTTTTAAAGCTCTAGTGAGTTGAACTCACGTTCACGTGTAAGCTGTCGGAAGGTTTTGTAATCGCCAGCCTGAGACGAAGACGAAGAATCGGAATCTGAGTACGACATAGCTTGCGATGATCCCACCTAACTTTCTCACTGATTGGAATCTCCGTCAACGAATCGAACAAAATATCTACCAGAGAAGAAACAGAGATATGGAAGGAAGATTTTGCGAACTGATCAAAATATAGACAACGACAAATGTCAGAGGCCAAGACCAAGACCGTAATTAAAATTAAACTAAATTCTCTCTCTCTCTCTCTCTCTCGAAAACCGCGGTTGCTTGGTGAAGATAAAGTTTAGACCGTGTTGACTCAAACCGGCGTTTTGAATCGGTAAATTCGAAGTTTCGATTTAGACCGGGGTCTTTTTGTAAACGTTTCGCGCGTTTCTAGTTAATATCAGTATTCACCAGCATATATGGTTCTGATTGGTAACATTTGATTAATCGCGGATTGGCGAAATTACGAAATAAAATTGGTGGAACTTATAATTTGCTGAATCAAAGTCATGGAACAAAAATAAATGAGAAAAATACATTTACATTTATTGCAAATTTACTTGAAAAGATTTTATCAAAAAACTCGACATTTGCGGAATGACATTTTTCTTTGCATTCCATATTTTTTTTTGATTGGTAAACTTTTTGTGGAATTACGTTTTTCCGCCGCCATTACGCAAATGATATAACCTCTTTAATCGCTGTTGCTTTTCTTTTATGAGACCCTTACCCAAACGTTTTGTGGATTAAAAGTGAATTTATACAGCTAATTTAGTTCAGCTTGTTTAAATATATAATTACGTAAAAAATTATTCAAATCTGAAACCTATATCTTTAGTAACAAAGTCTAAAATGCTATAAGTTCAATATTATTTGAAGCTATTTTCATGTAAATGATTCAACATTCTAAAGATTAATTTTAGTATTGAGTTTTTACACCATTTTAAGCCTATCAAACTAACCACAACTTTCATTTCTACCGGTTCTAATTTAAGATTGTGATTAGCTAGAATAAATCAACACGGTCCCGGTTTCAATTTCTGTTGGCCACCTTGCCTCCTACCTAGATCGTGTGTGTCCGGATGCAAGACCACCATGGTTTTAGGTATGGTTCATGAACTGACCTGGATTAAACCATTTTTCTCCAAAAAAAAGAGATTGTGATTAGCAAATGTGCTTATGTTACTGTGAACTACATGTAGCCAATTCAAAGAATATGAAGCCAACGGGAAAATGCCAATCTTCTACTTTACTAGACTTTTTCTTGAATCAGTTTGACAACAAACCAACAAAATAAGTATTCATTTGTAAACGTTATTTTCAAAAGAACCAGTTTTTTCAAATATCATTCCAATTTTTTTTAATTTACAAGCTTGCAAAACAAAAATCACCAATATTATAACTCTTTAACCAACGTAACCTAGACTCCTAATGGGCTACAAATGCTTATTAGACTCTTGTCGTTTTTATTACATTCCTTGACCAAACGGTCTTCCACCACTTCCTCCTCGTCGCTGCCGCAATGCTTGCAAACCACCTTGCACTTAACTACACTGCCATACACATAAAACCCAGGTTGAACCATAGCTCGAACCACACTCTTATACCGGTCCCCACCAGTTTCCTCCATATAAACCGGATCAAACCGATCATCTTTCTCCACTCGAAAGATCTGCAGACCCGGGTTCACCGAGTTAGCCAATAGATGAACCAACCAAACACTCTTCGACGCACCAAAGAAAGCCTTGCAAAAGAAAGAAAGAAAAAAACGGTTCAATTACTTATCAATAAACCAAATGAAAATCTACCAAACCGTTCGGTTCACTGCTTTTTACCTGTAAAAGCGGTTCAGGCCAGGCACGGTTCCAGCAAAGCAAAGAAACGACGTCGCTCATCTTCCGGTCACAGAACCGGCTAAACTCCTCGGAGAAATGCTTGGTCCCTCTGCTCAACACCTCGTCCCACGTGAGCTCCATCAAGACGTTAAACGAGGCGTAGTTCGACTCGCATCGATCGATCGGGTTCAAGATCCGGGTGGACCCGTTCTTCAGAAACCCGGAAGCCTCGAAGTCCTCGAAGAAGGCTCTGCTGAGGATGGCCTCGAGGTAAAAGATGAGGCTTTTAGGGTTCTTGGCGAAAGAGTTGATCTTTACGTCGAAAGGCTGGAGGAGGAGGGAGAGCCGCTCGTAGACTTTCCCGCCGACGGTGCGCAGCTGCGAGGCGAGGGCTCTGCTCAGGGCCCTGATGGAGGAGCGGGACTCCGACACCGAGACGAGGAACTGCTGGATGATCCGTTCGTTGAACCGAACAGGGACGTTGCTCTGTTTCGTCTTGTTGCTGCACTCGTCGAGGCCGGACTTGAGGTTGTGGCAGTAGATCTCGAGCTTGTTGAGCTTCTTCTCGAGCTCCGACATGGAGGTTTTGAGGCGGGAGGCTTCGACGACGGCGTCTTCTTTCTTCTTGGTGGCTTGGATGAGCTTGTGGGAGAGCTCCGCGACGGCTAGACGCCACTGCTCTTCTCTGGAGGCGTCTGCTGCGGAGGAGGAGGAGGAGCGCGGGGGAAGGGGGGAGGGTTTGGGGCTTTTGCGTGTGAGTGATTGGAAGATGGATTTGATGATGAGGTTGGGGCTGGAGATGAAGGAAG
>NW_026619540.1:0-7899 GCF_000801105.2 Raphanus sativus | reverse complement strand
CTTTAAATTTTCAAAATCTATAAGAAAGATAATATATTACATATAAATTTTCATAACATATATGTAAAAATATCTTAATTTAACATATAAATTAGTTTTCTTTGAATATTTGGATAAAGAATCAATAGATATTTAACTATTTTGGTGTTTTTAGTATACTTTAGCTATTTTAAACATTTACTTTTGACTATTTGCATATATTTTTCGAGTATTTTAGAAAACTTAAAGGTATCCTATATATTTTTAATATTTTTAATTATACATTATATATAAAATAATGTATATTTTAAGTATATAAATTTATTTCGGATACATTCGGGTACCCAAAATATTTCGGTTCGGATCGGGTTCGGTTTCGGTTCTTTAAATACCGAAATTTTGAACCCATTCGGATATTTAATCAATTTCAGTTCGGGTTCGGTACTACTTTTTCGGATCGGGTTCGGTTCGGTTTTTCGGGTTCGGATTTTTTGCCCAGCCCTAACGCGTTCTATTCAACATGATAGTTTTATTGTTACAGATTACTTTTGACTTGTGGGCTACATTTCACTTACGGAAGACTCACACACGACTTACAGACTTACGGAAGACTCACGGATGACTTACAGACGATTTTACAATATGATAATAAACGTCTAATATTCCTGTACTATATGATATATATAGTATAGGAATAAGTAGATAGAGTATAGTGGTAGGAAATGTAGTAGTACTTCAATGTAATAATAGTATAGGACAAGTAATATATAATATAAATAATATAGAACATGATTTATTTTATTTACATTGTATAGGAGACGTCATCCGTGAGTCTTCCGTAAGTCAAGTGAAACCCTAATTTTGTATCTAACTGTTACCTTCGGTCATAAATTTTGTTGCTTCCATTTTCTTAGGATTTATCTGTCTAGTGATCAAGAGTAAAACAATTACAAAGATTAAAGGCCCAAAAAAATATTAAAGCTAAAGAATCGTAACTACTAACTACGTACTTCTCATACGGTTTCTTTGAAATTTTAGACTATTTATAATTAATGCAAAATAAATAAATATTAGATAACTGTTCCTATACTATGTAAATCATATAGTACAGGAATACTAGACTTTTATAATTATATCGTAAAATCGTCTGTGCAGGAAATTTACACGAATTGCCAGAATAAACATGTACTCGAGTCTGGTCAATTAAATCCTATACTATGTAAATCATTACCGACAACACGTTGTCAGCAACAAAGGCATTTAATACGTTGATAACTGAAATCGAAAACCAAAATTAACTGGTACTGCGATTAGAAATTTTTGCGTTTGCCGGATTGTGTAAGAGAAAAAATAATGTTATAATCTTGAACACCTTCGGGTTTGGTTTAAGTTCTTTCTAAATTTTCACAATTTATCTTTTAATAAAACACCTACTTAGGTTTAGAAATAAAATGTGGGAAATTAAAATTGTTATCATATATGAAACTGTAAAAAGATAACATATTGCAAAATTTACGAATAAAAATTAAAAAAAAAATCCCAAACATATATGACACAAGTGTATACTTATGAAATTTTATTCATTTAATATACTTAAAAAGTTATCTGTTCTATTAAATTCATGTCATACAAAAATATGATTATACAAACACACAAACATATAAACTATACCAGGTTAAAAAATCAAAAACAAAAAAAATATATCTCTAATAAACTCTTAAACACTATCAAACAATTTATACTTAGTTTTTGCATGTGTCTAATTCTTGCGTCTGTCTGTGATACAAAATCACGATTTTCAGGAAAAAATAACGCTAATAAAACTGAAAATGAAAATTAATTAGAAAATTTGACCCGACTCCAGCATTTGATCCTACTCCCGGCGAAATCGATCAAAGCTCTGTGTGCCCTCTTCGCTTCTGTAAAGATTACCCCCCCCCCCCATTTCTCAATTTCTCGTTTCAATTCCGTTATTTTACCGTTTCAGCAAACACGCGTCGAACTCTAAAACCCTTGAATTGCTTTTTCGCGGGTCAACTCGCACTTCGAGTTTCGTATCTGAATCTTTTGAGAACAAAAACCCTTTTTTGTGGGTTTACCTTCAAGCTTCTGGAAACAGAGGTATGTATAGCGTTTTTGCCCTTCCTTTGAACTCTGTTTCAACCAATTAGAGTCTTAGGCTGTTGCGGCTAGTTTTAGGTATGGAATTTTATAAAGAGAGTTTAGGGAATAGTTAACGGAGGAATAGTTAACGGAGGATATGGTTTAGGGTCTGGAGAAAAGTGTTCAGCTTTCATTGATTTATCGAATTAGGGAAAATTGTGGTTTATATTGCTGCAGCCTTTTCTTGGTTGAGTGGCCTCAAGTGTGTTCTATCGTATATTTTGTGTGCAATCTCTTGCTTCTGCTTCTGGGTTTTGATCATTCTCTCCGTGATAACTTTTTGATTTTTATGTAGGAACACTTGCTTTAAACACCATGAGTGTCAAAACGCTTGAAATGAAAATGCATATGAACAAGTTTCTGGCATGGAAATTGGATCCAAGAGTGTCTAAGCTTGTGGAATCCACATGTTTTCGGTGGGTTTTGAAAATCGAGGATGGTCTTTATAGGCAAGACAGTAATCTTCTTAGTGCTCTTGTCTCGATGTATGATGAGAGTCGAGATCATTTCGTCATTGGGAATCCTAAGATGGATATTGATTTTGGTCTAGAAGATGTTTTATATATTACAGGTCTTCCAATTGACGGAAAACAGGTACTTATCTTTTCTTTTACTTCAACATATCTTTAGTTTTAGTTATTCCATTTCAAAAGCTCAATTTGAATACAGGTTTCAGGATATGAGAGTCAAAACATCAAGGTTATACTCATTAACGAATTGAAGATAGATGAAGAGAAGGCTGAGTCATTAATGATGAACTCCGGTAGCAGTATTAATCTCTCAAGATTGAAGTTTGCATTTGAGGCGGTACCACAAGAGGAGGATATTGGCTTAGAGCCTTATTTCAAGGCTTATCTCCTCTTTTTGTTGGGAGAAGTCATTCTTCCAAACAACAGCAGCTCTTTTTCTCCTATGTACCTTCCACTGCTTAATTTGGATGTTGTCAACAGCTATGCTTGGGGAGCAGCTATGTTGGCGAATATGAAAGAATCTCTAAGAAAAGTGAAGGACACTAGGAAATTCACAAGCTTATGTGGTTTTTCGTTCGCTCTCACGGTAAGGTCTTTTCTTTTAATTAATATAATTCAGAATAAATCAATGATGTTCAATGACAATTCTTGTTCTTTATCTTTTTCTTATAGGTATTTGCATTAGAGCGGTTTCCACGCCTTAGAAGATGGAGGCCATCAACTCTATATCCCCTACCATCTGGATTTCCCTTGATTTTGGGGTGGATGGAGGCGTTGTGTAAACCAAATAAAGACACAAAGAATGTAAAGCCTGTGGAATACTACCAAAAGAAGCTTCAAAACATGAAAGAAAGCGGCGTAAGACCTTAAACTCTTATTTGTGTTTTTAAATACATATAAATTAAATATATATCGTTATAAATTGAATATATATTCTTTTTAACTAAATGTTTCACTAAATAATTTTATAGGTTGTGTGGCAGCCTTATAAGAATCGTGATCTTATACTGTCGGAGGAGTATGCTTCTCAGTTGCCTATGGTCTTCTCACGCACACCATGTTCATGCTTTAACGAATGTGCGTATAATCGCCCAGATGTATGTTTTAAGCAATTAGGAAAGGAGAAGTCGGATGTCAGAACATCGTTGCCAAAGATGATGAAAGTGAAGAGAAAGAATCTAAGCAAACACAAAGACAAAGATTGGAAATGTGTCAACAATTTCTACAAATTTGCGGCTGAGGAGTGGGAGAAGCGATATGAAAGGTTTATCTGTGAAATTGCTCGAGATGAGGTGACGAACACGGAGCCGGAGCAGCAGGAGCCACAGGTGACGCTATTCTCTTTTTTTTTAGCACAAATAAACGGCAAACTCCCTTTGGTTTGATGTGCATTATGTGGTCTCTCAGGGTGTGGAGCCGGAGCTGTCGGAGCCGGCGCAGCTGGAGCGACCACAGGTGACGTTTATTCTCTTTTTTTTAGCACAAATGAACGTTGAACTCCCTTTGGTTGATTTGCATTATGTGGTCTCTCAGGGTTTGGAGCCGGAGCTGCAGGAGCAGTGGGAGCAACAGGTGACGTTCATTCTCTTTTTTTTAGCACAAACGAACTTTGAACTCCCTTTGGTTTGATGTCCATTATGTGGTCTCTCAGGGTTTAAATAGCGGAGGTCATTTTAGAGACCCGAACGAGATGAGTTACTCAGACTCTCATTCTTCTGCTCGCCAAGAGCAAAATGAAGTGAACGTGGTCTCTCAGGGTTTAAATAGCGGAGGTCATTTTAGAGACCGGAACGAGATGAGTTACTCCGACTCTCATTCTTCTGCTCGCCAAGAGCAAAATGAATTGAACAAAGAAACAGAGGACTCCTTAACTGTGGAGTCGGAGCCGGAGCAGCGGGAGTCACAGGTGACGTTTATTCTCTTTTTTTAGCACAAATGAACGTCGAACTCCTTGGGTTTAATGTGCATTATGTGGTCTCTCAGGATTTAAATAGGGGAGGAGGTCATTCTAATGACCAGAACGAGATGAGAGACTCAGACTCTGATTCTTCTGCTCGCCAAGAGAAAAATGAAGAGGACTCCGTAACTGTGTAGTCTGAGCTGGGGCAGCCGGAGTCACAGGTGACGTTTATTCTCCTTTTTTAGCACAAATGAACTTTGAACTCCCCTTGGTTTAATGTGCATTATGTGGTCTCTCAGGATTTAAAAAGGGGAGGAGGACATTCTAATGACCAGAACGAGATAAGTGACTCTGAAGGAGGTGATAAAGAGAACAAAGAAAAGGAAGGAGAAGCAGAGGAGCACGAGGATGATGAGGAGTACGAAGATGATGTGGTCATGAACGTAATGAATGAGGTGAACCTTCGAAGAGGTGATCGCAAGAGGAGACCACCTATTAGATTATCTCCCAGCCCCTTTATGCCTAGTAAGTAATCATAACTGTTCTTGATCATAACTGTTCTTGATACTTTATTTTTATTTTTTTGAGTTTTATATCAAGTAATACAATTTTATAATATAAGCAGGAAGAAAGAGGAAGCAGGAAGAAAGAGGAAAAATGCAGGAAAAAATAAGTCAAATGCAGGAGAAAAAAGAGAGACGGACATGGATCCTCCTACCAGCGCAAACAAATTGAGGAGTTTGCCAGACATTTATAAGAACAACTAACACTAGAGAAGTTTTTTTGTTTTGTTTTTTTTGTCTAAGAGACCTTTTATCAGATGTTTAAACGATTCTGGAGTATCAATCTTTGGTATTAAACAGATACTTCTTTGATACTCATGCCTAAAATGCAGTGTCTGTTCTTTATTATCTGAATGTACTTTTAGTTTTTTAGCCACCCACGTTCGAGCATTTGCATGTGTGTTTTTTTTTCTGAAAAAAAGATTTTTGATGTTTCAGTGACCTGATGTCCCTCGTTTGACTCGTTTTGTTTCGATGGCTGATAATTCATCTTCTCCTTTGTTCGTATAGTTTCTACAGAACCTGACCATTATCTTGGCATTCGAGAAGAACGGAGACAACTTTACACTGTAAACATAAATGTACGTTTATGTTTAAAGGTTATCTTCGGGAATAGGCGTAAGACATTGATATTTTGTATTCCCTCTGAAATACATGTTTTAAATGTCATGGTCATATAATTAGTTTTTTTCTGAAACACATGTTTCCAAAAAGCAACCCAAAACACCACCAAACAACCCGAGAAAGAACACATATGTTGATACATGTAAAAAGCCTACTAAGGTATTGACCCTCTCTTTCCATTTGACATGCTTGTTTCAGTCCTACTAATATCTCGAGCCTATCTTTCCATTTCTTTGCCCGTTGCGCTTCCTCACATTTCTTTGGGGTCACAATCAAGGATGCAATTGCCAAATATGTGAGTTGTTTTTGGGTTTGGCCCGTGAAAAGTGATACATGTATAATCCTCATAGGCTGTAAGGCTAGAGAGGGGGCGAAAGAAAGTTCTAGTCCGGAGCCGAGTAGCCAATTTAATAAATGCAGCTGTTTTGGTTTCTTTCAAATGATGAAGATGGAGGACAAGTCTTGTACTTAGCTTTTCAAGGGGAAGTTCAGCTCCAAGATCACCACAAGCAACCATCGTCTGGAAAAGCATTAATAATTATATCAGCTAAGGAAAAAAAACTTCGTTTTGTTTCGATGGCTGATAATTCATCTTCTCCTTTGTTCGTATAGTTTCTAAAGAACCTGACCATTATCTTGGCATTCGAGAAGAACGGAGACAACTTTACACTGTAAACATAAATGTATGTTTATGTTTAAAGGTTATCTTCGGGAATAGGCGTAGGACATTGATATTTTGTATTCCCTCTGAAATACATGTTTTAAATGTCATGGTCATATAACTAGTTTTTTCTGAAACGCATGTTTCCAAAAAGCAACCCAAAACACCACCAAACAACCCGAGAAAGAACACATGTTGATACATGTAAAAAGCCTACTAAGGTATTGACCCTCTCTTTGTGAGAAGCAGTCCAAAGATCTTGTCTTGCTCACGCCTAGCTTCAAGTATCTCAGGGTCATGAGAGCTTGGCCTTAGCATCTCCAGCTCAGACCATAGCTGACTATACTTCCCAAGGTGTTTGGTGAAGTCTCCTTCTTCTTGCTGCAAGGTGTTGATGGCTCTCTTCACTTCATAGATTCTGGTGAGGTTTGAAGTGTTACCATACACTCTTTGCAGAGTATCCCACAACTGTTTTGGAGTTTCACAATGTGAGTAAGTGTCCATAAGAGGACCATCAAGAGAGCTATGCAAGATGGACAGCACCATGAGATCTTCCTGGCCCCATTTGCCTTCATCCACCACTACAATCTCCTTGCCATCTTCTCCTTGGGTGATCTGCTTTGGAGCTGAACTTGAAGTAACATGCTCCCAAAGACCTCTTCCTCCAAGGGCTGCTCTGGTCATTCTAGACCAGGTAATGTAGTTTCCTGGTCCCTTGAGTGTGACTGGAATGTGAACTGCTCTGTAGTGCTCCATCTTTAACAAGACAACCAAGAACAGAGTGAACACAGCCAAGAAAATTCAAGAAAATTCTCAAGAAAACTAAAAGTAAAAAGAAAAAAAAAAACCAGATCTATTATCCACTGGATAAAAGAAATCTGTAGAAGAAGGGTTTGTGAAAGAAATAGAGACAGAGAATCAAGAATAAGAAAGAAATAGAGTAAGCTTGCGGAAGTAATTGAGGTAACCAGGAGCTTAAAGCTCTGATACCATGAAAGGAAATGAAGAACAGAGTGATCTAAGTGAAGAACAAGAGAGAGAAAGAGTGAGAACTAGTGAGATAGAGAGAGAGAGTGAAAGAGGAAAAGTATTTCCTTGATTCATTTTCAGAACATTACAAGAATAATTTATAGGCATGTTAGAGAGAGATGACAAGTAATTACACATTGGTTACAAGGATGAGCTCAGATCTAACAGTCACATTATTTGAATTCAAATTATTTGAATTCAAATCTCCAACAGTCATATTCTTCCAGCCTGGCACTCAACTCTAGCACTCAAGTCCGGCATATTCTCCTGAAGTCTGGCAGGTTACTATGCTTCACCTCGTTTCCTTGCCTCCTATACTATATAGCCATACTTGCTTCCCATACTATATAGCCATACTTGCTTCCCATACTATATAGCCAACTATATAGTTCCTTCATATAGTCAACTTGTCTTGTATGCTTTCATGTCAACACTCTTTCCATTTGACATGCTTGTTTCAGTCCTACTAATATCTCGAGCCTATCTTTCCATTTCTTTGCCCGTTGCGCT
>NW_026619539.1:0-7901 GCF_000801105.2 Raphanus sativus | reverse complement strand
ACGATGAGGTTTTTTGTCAGCAATACGCTGAGGTTATTAGTTATACAATATGTATAGGAGTGTTCCCTTAAATACCTGGTTATCCAGTATCCATTACATTTTCGTTTGCCAATTCATTATATTCTTCACATATTGTACTTTTTTGAGTTCCAAATGCCAAATTTAACCATTACAGAAACACACTAGATCCAACTGGTGACTACATTAAAAATGAAAGGAATCAAAGAGAAAGTAATCTAAAAGAATGATATGGAATTAATTAGAAGGAAAATTGTTCCTTATCTAATTTGACATCTATATATATAAAAGAAGGTTGGATCTCTTCCTTCTGACACATCAGCGTCCAGGTAAGAAATTCGAGCTTTCTGGGGCTGACACGTGTCGCATCTCTAAAACGTGTCGTTTCATTAAAGTTGTCTGCTTCATATTTACGGGCTTCTTTTTTGGGCTTCATGTTTTACGCAAATAATTATAGCCTTCTGATAGAAAGAAACAATTGGCCCCAAAGACGCCTTCACCTTCCTAACGAAAAGCTTCCATCCTTTCTAGGGTTCATCTGTGCCATGAATCAGCGCCGACCAACCTCTATTCGAAGCTGCCGCCTCTAATTAATCGTTTGACATTCTTGATACTGGTTCTCACAATCTAACACCATTACATAATCCAGTGCATCCAATCGTCGTGATTAAGCCTCTGACTAAAAGCACATTCCGACTCTTCATACCATTTCACATTCAATATACCCACTCATAACTTCTACGGAGTGAATCTATAATCTATAAATATGTGAGTTTTTTCCTTTTTTTTCTTAATCTTCCTAAAACTTCCGTAAAACTTCCGAGTCGTCACCGTAGAGTATCGAGTTTCTTCGAGCGGGAAGAGAGCTTCGCAGCATAGTTTGTCAAACACTTCATTGTCACTGAGAAAAAAATATGACAGAGGAGAGAGAAGAAAAGGCCGGTGATTGCTTATTTGATGTTCGTAAAAGATGCGCTTGGATCACTCCGAGATCTGGTAAGTTTCATTGTCTTTCTTATGATTATGAGCTTGAGTAGTTTAAGAGATCTGGTATTAAGGTTGGAAGTAAGTGTTTGAATGAAGAGCTCATATTCTGAGTATTGATTTGTGATCACGTGATCTCTATTGTACAGTGACCAGTGACCACATAAACATGATTTGTTTCTTTGTCATTTCCTTACATTGATGGGCTTAGTCCTTAACTTTATCTTGCCTTGAATCTTTTCCTCTGCTATGCCTTGACCTGATGGTTTGTTTTTGAGATGTTTCATCTTACAGACCAATCTTGCATTGCTTTCCATGATTAAGAGGGGGGAGCTCCTGTCCATTATGACAAGTACGTGATGATATCTCTTTTACTGATTATTTTTGCTTAGTCTGTGATATGCTATTTGTGTATTATAAACGCTCTTATTTGTCAAACTGCTTGCATAAAAATTTCCGAGTTATTAAGCCTCTCTGGTGTAGTTCCGGAACTATCCTGGAAATACATTCTTTTCAAAAGCCAACCATTCAGGTAACTATGAAGTATCACCAATGCATTTTTTGTAAGATAATCTTCTTATAAGCCAAATTTCAAAGTGCTTAATCTTTATTGAAATAGAGAAATTTTCATGGAATTTGATTCAATTCTTACATCTGAACAAACAAACAAAAAAACGAGAAAATCACCTGAGTTGCTACCACCCCATTACTATCCATGATCCAAGGCTTAATGATTTGCTTTTTTTTTTCCTTGACAGTAGTTCTCTGGTTACTACAAACTTTGTCACTACATTTTAAAAGCTTTGGTAAACAGCATAGCTTTTAAATAAATATATATAGATGACTGTGCCTTAGGTAATTGTGCAACCGTTCTTAAGATCTTAGTGGATTGACGTACATGTGTTGCTTTTTCGTCCGTGTAGGAACAATAACACTCCGCTAGACTTGAAAATGGTTGCAGTCGACCAGGTTAAAGTACTTGACTGCTTGTGATAGACTTATCAATTTAAGAATTAATCAGTTGGTACAGCCATTTGAACGTATTTGACACAAGTATCGGGTGCTTAATCTTTGGCAATCAACTTGCTTGGTTGGCTGTTAGTAAAACTGAGACATGCTTCACTCACAGCGACTTGGGAAGTTTACAGGTTAAACACAGGTATAGAGTGGCACACTCCCATCCTTTTGGCTTTCCACAGGAGAGGACATTCGGCTGAAGAAGCTGCAAAGGAAACAGATGCAGAACAGGCAGTTTCAAAGGTAGAAGCTGCCATGACAGCGGCTGAAAAAGCTGCAAAGGAAACAGATGCAGCAGAAGCTGCTCGAGCTTATGCTGAAGAAGCTTCAAAGACACTGAAAGGAAAAAGAACATCTGCAAAGTGGTAAACACAATCTTCTTATATCAGACAACACATGATAAAATGAATACTTTCTCATGGTCGTATTGTAAATTTGATTAAACAAATGGTTTGTACGTGAGGTGAAGACGAAGAAGAAGAAGCTAAATGTGTTGCAGGTGATGAGAGAGAGAGAAGCGCAGAAGTAGTGTTTGTCTGTTGATGATTTTCCACTTAGAAACTCTTTTTAGTTGAAAAGCAGTAATCACAGATGCTAAAGCAAAAATGAGTTCCTCCCTTGATATTCAACCATACCAAAAAACAACATAAGTTTGAGTTTACATCTTTACATGCTTTAAACCAATAAAATAGAATTCTTATCTTACGGTAAGACATTAATTCCTTTATCGCGTGACCAATAAAATAACATTAAAGCAACTAAAGAGTTATCATTTTTATTTTCCCAATCTCCCAAAAGAAAAGTCCTCTAATTGAAATACCAAAACAGAAAACAATTCATTTTGGGAAGCCTATTGAAATAAAGTTATTTACGAGATTAAAATTCTTTCTCAAAACCTTTTCAAATATGTTTTTCTTCCACTATTTTTCATAGTATGCACAAGAAATTAATCATCGTTCCAAAATATATAAAAAACACACTAACAACATTGAAAATTACTCTCTCAGTAGTCCTCTCTATAACATCTATACACGGCCACATGTTGAAGAATAGCAAATGTATGTCCCAAATGTATTTACACATTCGTTACTTCCATAGACTATTTTATCTATAAACAATAATATCATGCAAGAAATACTTACATACATCAAAAATGCATATCCCGCGCTACATAACACATTCATTCTTTTTGGCAAGAACACATTCATTATTTATATATAAATAACTTACAAAATAATAATAATATAAATAGTGTAAGTTGTTATAAAATAGTGAAAATTAATGTTACATATAACTGAGAATACATTAAGCATTTTAAAAAGATTACATTAAATTAGTTTAAAGGCAAAATAAGTATATGTTTTATAGGTATTGTGAATACAAAATGTAAGGTTATTTTTATTGAATTAAACGTGATTTTTTATATAAAAAATACTAAAATAAAAAAGCTCAACCATAGTTTTAATATTGATATGAAACTAAATATATATAGACTTGCATAGTCTAACAAAAAACATAATGTAAAATAACTTAATAACAAACAAAAAATAACAGAAATGAAATTAGATAATTTATACTAAGACAAACATATTAAAATATCTATACCGACATAATAAAAATAGAACACAATTTCATTAATAATCACCACAACTGTGGTAAAGATAACTATTTATATGCCATAATTGTACTATGCACATAAAATTTATGGATCACCATGAACAGCAAACCGACATGTCTGGAGCTGACAAATTTTGAGATAGATCAAACGTTTCTTATGCGATGTTTCTATATTGAAAACGAAGTGTTATGGAACTAATATGATCTTTCCAGTACCACCAAAAAAGTGTCAACAATAATCTCGGAAATCGATATAGTGATTGTTATTAATATAAACAAATGGAAAAGTTTTTGGTGTTGGTTTTACGATGACTAACAAGTGCCTACACTCATCGGCAACTATTCAGTTTCAACACTTTTCAGTTTCAAAGTATAAATACTTTGATTAGCTTTGCATTATTACTTTGTCTCATTCAATATAACATTTTACTTTAATAAGAAATGCAACTTCAAATAATCACCACGTTCTCTCCAATAGTATATCGAAAGACTATGATTTCAATATAAAAAGTATATACTCTTATAACATACAAAAAAAAAATTATCCACAGCCCAATCCTTATGAACCTAAATACTACAAACCCCAAATAATTCACCAAATACAGAATCAAATTTTTATAAAATGAAACAACATGAAGACCCTTTAAAGTTCTCACAGCATAGCAATTCCACAACTCTTATGATAAAGAAACAACTATTGCAAACAAGCAAAATATATCTTATCACGTATAATTTCTCTTTACCTAAAACATTCAAAAGACATTTATCATTACTATACACATTTCTTGCAAGTCCAAACCACAAAATCATACAAAAAATAATAATCTAGATCACGAGTAAAGTATATCCCGCCCGTAGGGCGGGCCGACCCTAGTGAAATATATTTATACTATAATTCCTCATAATAAAAGGAACGTGGAGGAACTACCAATTCTTACAAGTGATAAAATTTCCATGTAAATGGTGAAAAAAGACAGGAACTGGAAGGAACGTGCTATTCCCTACAATTTTTTTCCCCGGTTGGTGTTACCATATATAATGTTTGTTTCCTCTATAGAAAAACTTCAGTACTTTCGGAAATTATCGTCTAACGAGAGATAACTAAAGTGTCAATGATGATTTCAAGAACTATTAGTAACAAAAGCCATCTTACAATAACTGATGATGGCTAGTTTGTCTAATGATGTTAGGATACAATTCAATGGTCCGCAATAGACGTGTGATTACCCGCTTTTAATTACCATATCCAACATTGCAAGTCATCATCGCATTTAACCTTAGGCTGTATGCAGTGGGGTATGTAGGGAAAGATCCATTATTCGGAGAAAGTTAGATATTCTGTTTCTTTTTATGTTTAACATAATTTATGACCGACCACATTTGCTCTAGAAGATTACTGATTCACAGTTATTCTGATTAGCTATTTGCATCCCGCTTATTTTCAAAAAAAAAAATACTTAATAGTATTTGAGATTTTGAGTATTTGACTTTGAGAAGGTGGACGATGCGTTCATTTAACAGTAAGATCTTTGTGTCAAGCTGGTTAGGCCCTATTAAAAGCTACATCCAGGACCGCTTTGTTGGAAACATGGAGTGCGACGGTCCAGCTCAATCCTGTTTGTCTATAATTAAAACAAAATTGAACAAAACTCCATACAAAAATGTATACATGTATATGTTATTTTGGTTCCATGACAAAATCTTATTCACCAAAAGAAAACTATACAAAAGGAATAAAGTTTTATTTATCAAAACGCAAAAAGAATATTTGAAAAATCAAATTTAAAAGACCAAAAAAAATTTTGCCCTAGGGTCCAAAATAATTTGGTCAGTCATGGCTACATGTATAGAAAGCTCACACTTTCAGACTACTGAATGATATGACTGGATGACTTTGTTTAATTTCATTTCATTGACCAGTCACCCATTTTCTCTTTGTTTTGGAATAAAACAAAGGGATCGGTATCTTAAAATCATCATCTTTTGGTTGTTTTTTCTTGAAGATGTCTCATCATCGATCGAGTTGCTTAGCCTCCACACCACTGTTTCTGCTTATTCTCAGCTTCGTACTGGCTTCCTTCTTCTACAAGGCAGGTTCAGTTCTCTTTCTTAACCTATTGATGATATCATATTGAATAATCTATTTAGATTAGAGTTTTCAGAATTTGATTAAATGCATTTTTTGTTGTTTATTGCGGATCTTAACCTGGAAATGAAGCTGGGCAAATCGGAGTGTGCTACGGGAAATTTGGAAACAACCTGCCACGTCCCGCAGATGTGGTTGCGTTTTACCGGCAGCGTAACATCCAGCTGATGCGTCTTTACGATCCCAACCATGAGGTTCTCGAGCTTATAATCGATGTTCCCAACTCTGATATCCAGCGTATCGCCTCCAACCAAGCTGAAGCGGACACATGGGTCCGTAACAACGTCCGCAACTACACAAAGGGGGTCAATTCCGCTACATATCGGTAGGAAACAAGGTGAAACCCTCGGATCCAGGGGCGAAGCCAAATGATAGAGAAGGGGTGCACAGGCACCCATAACTTTTTTAAAGAATAGTGTAAATGTTAAGTAAATTATATGCACCCATTAGAATTTATAGTTGTGCACCCATAAGAATTTAGATTAAGCCTAAATGAAAAACAAAATAAATTCCAAAAAAAAAACATGGAGTGAGCTGTTTCAGACCTCGGGATCAAGGTGTCTACAGCTACAGACACCAGAAGCCTTACAGGGTTTCCGCCCTCGAGAGGATCTTTCACACTGGTATTCCGGATTTTTATCGCGCGGGTGATAGATTTCTTGGTGAGCAAGAAATCTCTTCTGCTCGTGAATATCGACACTTACTTCATCTACTTTAAGAACATGGAAGCCCGTCAGTTTGGTGTACCCTCTGTTAGCTGAAAAAAAAACACTGTAGTCAATGACGGGTTAAACAAATACCGAAACCTCTTCGTCGCACTCCTGGACACTGTCTACGTGGCATTGGAGGAGTTAAGTGGCGGAGCAGTGAAGATCATGGTGTCGGAGAGCGGTTGGCCAACAGCGGGAGGAACGGCTGCCAGTGTGTATAATGCAAGAACATATGTGAACAATTTGATACAAGCTGCGAAGAATGGAACTCCAAGGAGGCCAGAGAGAGCTACCGAGACTTATCTATTGTTGGATTTTGATGTCAAGTTAGTGAATAATTGTTCTGATCGATTTTTCATGATCAAGGTTTGATGATAATAGGAGATGTTTTTTTTTCTGTTTTGCTTTTAAGTTTGGTTCTATTTCTTTTACGTTTTCAAACGTTGAGCTAAAAATTCGACCTGACTACATGTGGAACAAAGAAATCAATCCTTGATCTAAACCAACAAAGTGAATCCTCGTCTAGTAGAAATCACTACACCATCATTTTACCCCAAAAAAAAAAAAATCACTACACCATCACAATGAGGTCATCCTTTTTTTATTTGCCAATCCATTATATTTTTCGTAATTTATAATAAGTACCAAATGTCAAATTCATCCATTATAGACCGAACACACATCATTGATGATAAGTATCAAATGTCAAATTCACCCATTATAAAGTACTATATATATGCGTTTATGCAATGATATGTTCCAATACAAATGGTTTTGATTCACTCATTGGCTTCAATCCCCGGTTCAGTCTTTCTTTAAATTAGATGCAAAAAATGCTATAAAATCTGGATGTATTGATGTTTTTGAGATTCACTCGTTTAAGGATTTAAACTATCTTTGTAAATGAACTAAAATGATGAAGGATTCAAAGAAGGCTCTTTACGGTCTACGACAAGCTCCTAGAGTTTGGAATATAAAATTGAATAAGATTCTCAAAAGCCTGAAGTTTGGGAGATGCTCGAAAGAACCATCTTTGTATCGCAAAGAAGAAAACAGAGAACTTCTTATCGTCGTAGTCTATGTAGATGATTTGTTAGTCACCGGATCTTCGCTCAAAGCTATAAAGGAGTTCAAAGATGAGATGGCTGCAAAGTTCGAGATGAGCGACCTTGGAAAATTGACTTACTACCTAGGTATAGAAGTCTTGCAACTTGATCACGGAATTATACTGAAACAGGACAGATATGCTCGAAAAATACTTGAGAAACCTTCATGAGCTCCTGCAATAGTTCTCATGTGCCGATGGAGTTAAATGGCAAGTTCTCTAAAGCGGTTAAAGAAGAGAAGATAAATGAGAAACAATACCGCCGTACTATTGGATGCCTTCGCTACCTATTACACACTCGACC